>NC_091393.1:102889481-103101981 GCF_032191515.1 Phaenicophaeus curvirostris | reverse complement strand
TCCTTCTCCCTGTTGGACTGCTGCCCCCTGTGCTGTGCCATGCTCTGCCAAGGGCTGGTAGGAAGGGCGGTGGCCCAGCCACAGTGGCTGGCAGGGCATCGAGAGGGCCTTGCTGGGTAGAAAGCCCCAGCTGCAGCATCCCGTGGAGAGGTCAGTAGCAGGGGAAAGGCAGCTGCTGAGCTGGAGCCCTGCTGCAATCATCTTCCCTTTGCAGCCAGCCAGCCAGCCAGGGCAGGCAGAAAACTGGCTGCCTGTACCTGTCCTACTGTTTTCCACCACGGAAAAAAACTGGTGCCTTTCCTTCCAGATGCTAGAGAGGACCCACAGATACCTTCCTTCCAATGTCGTGAATAGCCTTGCAGTCTATCCTTGATGTCAGGATCAACCACACAAAGACTAAGAGACCTCTAGGAAGACAGCCACTTGTGTTCTTTAAGCATGCAGGCAATAACCTACAATGTAATGAAATATGAAAAATAGTTCACATCTACAATGGGAGCTACCCCCCCAAAATGCTCCCCACAACACAGCACATTGAAGAAATACATTACAAAATGAGCAATGTGACGCTTAACCTCCAATAAATGATGCTTTATGCACCTACTCTTCTTTCATACTGAAGCATACTTTCATACATGAACCGTATCTGCTTTAAATAAGGCAAGCGCACTTATTATTGAGGCTCTGGAGCGAGTCCAGAGAAGAGCAACAAAGCTGGTGAAGGGGCTGGAGAACAGGCCTTATAAGGAAGGGCTGAGAGAGCTGGGGTTGTTCAGCCTGGAGAAGAGGAGGCTGAGGGGAGACCTCATTGCTCTCTACAACTACCTGAAAGGAGGTTGTAGAGAGGAGGGTGCTGGCCTCTTCTCCCAAGTGACAGGAGACAGGACAAGAGGGAATGGCCTCAAGCTCCACCAGGGGAGATTTAGGCTGGACATTAGGAAAAAATTTTTCACAGCAAGGGTCATTGGGCACTGGAACAGGCTACCCAGGGAGGTGGTTGATTCACCTTCCCTGGAGGTGTTTAAGGCACAGGTGGATGAGGTGCTAAGGGCCATGGTTTATTGTTTGATAGAAATGGTTGGACTCGATGATCCAGTGGGTCTCTTCCAACCTGGTTATTCTATGATTCTATAAAACATCAGAGCATTGCACAGGCGGGCAGCTGTCTATTCAGGAGAAATTTCTGATCTTCCCATTAACAGTGCGTTCAGTTTCTCAATAGTGACCATGAGACATGTCTTTTGGGGACTCATCAACACATTTCCCTTGGTCTGCGAGGGGCTGCTTTAGCAGATGCGGCACAACCTCAGCATGGTGTGGGAATGCCCAGACAGGCAGCTTTACTGGCCCTTGTAGAAAACCCCCAGGGACACAACAGATCTCCAAATAGGTTATGAATCTGGCCTATCCTCTTCCCTGGCCTTCAAAACTTTGTGGTTAGTGTTGCACATTCAATTTGCATCCTTGGGGTAGGACTCAAGCCACGCTGGAGCTGTTATAGACCATGGAACCTACCCTGTAAGTGAAATAACTGGTCATTCATGGTATTAGCCCTGATGTTGTGCAGCAAGACAAGGTCTTAACTAGTCTCACATGCCAATGGTGTCATTTCTGCCACTTGGAGGCACAAAGGTGCCTGGAACAGCACATATGCAGCCACTGTTGCTCTGAAAAGTTTATGGGAGTTTTATTTTTGAAAACCAGTATCTGCTTACTCCACACCAAAGATGTTCCTATAGAAGCAAGAGGGATAGAAAAAAGACCCCAATTTATATTAAAAGATATTGATGAAATCCAGTGTTATGACCTGTTATGACTGATTTAAGACTTCTATTTTCTTTAACACTTTTCAATTATTTCCTCTCTCACACACACTATTCATCAGCTTAGAAAAATCTCTCAGGCCAGCATGCAGATTTTCAGACTTAATCACTACAGTACACGAGTTCTAGATCTGAGAGGCCAAAAAACATCTATTTGACTAAAGAGCTATAAGGCAGCCATAAAAATTATGGATCACAGAAATAAGCAATTAGTGTTATCTTCAATTGCTTTATTGGCAGTATTCACTCGTTAGAATAGAGGCAGCAGTAAAACAGATTGCAACATACTGTATAACAGCATATGGGATTTTACATTATAATGCTATTCTCTGCCAAGAAGTCATATTTTCATTTGAATGCATGGAACAGATTATCACAGGGTTTCCAGCATTAGAAGTGGATGACCCTCTCTCTCTGCTTCTCCTCCTCCCTTCCCCCCAGCCTCTTGTCTATTAGGCTGTTTTTTAGGTTATGACTACATCAAAATAAGCATAGCAACAGAGCAGTAATAAGGGAGCTCTTACTATTTGTGCTCTGAGACCCTTGGCTCACACAGACTGGGCATGTCACAGAGCTATGGAGATAATAAACTCAGCCATGAAGGCAGTGGGTAGATGAGGAGTTGAGGGTTTGCCAGTCTTTTCACCCAGCTGGCTTCAGCTCTAGAGGAAGCTGCTTGCCCACCCATCTAATCACAGCTGAAGTGCCACAAAGGCAGCCACTAGCAAGAGGGCTGCAAATAAAACAATAGGAATAATAAGAGGGGGGAAAACAGATTCTTTATACTGTATTTAACATTAGGGATATTTTCTGCAATTGTTTGTCTGTGTCCGCAGCTTGTCTTTACAGAGCAATGCCAGCGTTTCAGCAAAGAGAATTGATTCCTCACAGGACTGATACAGAAGGCCTGTGGTTCATCTGAACATCCGCAAACATTGTGCAAATATTAATATCTGCATGCCATGGAAATTAAAGTGAGCATCCTATATTATACTACAACTATTCTGTTCAAATGAACACATACTCTCGTTTTACCAGCATGATATAGAAAGTGAAGGACACTGAAAGCATCAAACACCCAAAAAGACAACTGGTACAGGAGTTGTACTTGAAGATGGTTCAAGAAATACTTGTCTCTGAATGTACTGCTTTTGAAATGTCTATATATCATTGAGGTGAAGGAAGAGAGGGGGTTAAATGCTTAAACAAAATGCTCTGAGGGGAAAAAGCACTTGCCACTCTAGGAACACAGGAACTAGAAAAGCTAGAGGCATAGGTAGCAATTTACCGGAACAAAGAAGTTGGATAGAATTAGGTTTCATGTGTTACAATTTATTCAGCTCTAATGAAAGCCAAATAATTTGATAAAGGCTCAATTCCCATCTGTATCTTTGAATTTCTGCGCACTTCCAAGACACAGTTTCTGTGGATTGCATTTCAGATTTCAGAATTTTCATTTCAGTTTTGGAATTCAGTTTAGCTTCATTACCAGAACAGCACTATTAAATGATGGTAAACAAATTAATATTAATACATACAACTCTTTAATAGAGTCCTTTTTTGAGTAGAACTTTCTCAAAGGGCAGGAGCACAACTACAATGTCTTGTATCATACTTAAAAGCATAAGAAAATGTCCCTTTCTCAGCAGTGGTTAAAGGTGTTTAAGAATAGTCAGTTGTCCTCTTGATTTCTCCGTTGGAGACTACAATAAGGATCTTACTGTCATTTGTCACCAACATCAGATCTACAGAAATATTAGCAACAAAAAAAGAGGGGGGACTTTTAAGTGTTCTGAAGTTTTCTGGATAAATGTCTGGGCAAATCAAGTATGTGCCACATATGAGGTGAAAAAATCAGGGAAGATGAGGGGGACTTTTCAGCTATTGAACAAGGAGGTTCTTTTCTCACTGTGTTCTGGTTCAGCCTCCCTACCTGTGTGTCATTTTATTCAAACACTCTGAAATACTTTAAGAAAGCAAAACTTCATTTTTGTGGGGCGGGGGGTTGGCAGCCTTTTTCCAAAAAAAATCTCACAGGAGGAAGGAAACATTAGGATAGCTGCTTCCTCCTCAATCCAAAATGTTCAGCTCAGGTATTCCACTTTTCCTGTGATAAACAACAGTGTAAACTAAAATGAGTCACAGCGAATGGTGGGGCTAGCCTTACACCTGGTGCACAGCATGTCACAAGTGGGACAACACTCTGTCGAGAAACATCTAGTGAAGAGGTAAATACTGCTGTAGTGACCCTCCCTGTCGCTAACGTGTCGTTGATGTGCCACATGCATTCAGTTAAATCTCGTTGCCATCACCATCCCTGACAATAAACCAAGGGGATTTTGTTGTTATCCTCAGTGGCAGCAGCTCTCAGCACTTGTCAAAAACGCTGGCCACTCCATTCAGGTGCTAAAAAGTGAGCACTTCCACAAATCTGGCTTCATACAAGGATGCACTTTTATAACAGTGAGAAGATTCACTAGTTTTCCCTCCCTTCTTTGAAAAGCTAAGGGCTTCCTGCAAGAAGCTGTCCAATATTAGTGCTCACTGATCCCAGCAGTATCTGATGGCACTACAGGACTGAGCTCTTTGGGGAAGTGAGAAAAAGGGAGAGCAGATAATCTAGTGCCTGCTCATCACTATGCAAAATTAGTGAAGGTAGCAGAAGCAACAAACCCAGGATGCCTTGGATTGCCAAGCGTGTTCACTTATAAAATCCATATAAAGCATCTGCTTTTTGTACAACTAAAGTCTGTATAATAGCAACCTTTTTCCCCTTTTCTCTGTATTTAGCAGCTGTTGCAGCCCAGCTCTTGAAAAAGAGGAGTACACATCACAAAGCAGTGCTGGAATCAAGCTGAGCTTTCTTGTCTGTGTTAGGTTCCAGGCTCAAGGGACTGCATGTTTTGAAAATGTCACTGTGCTATTTTTTCACTGAAGGTGGGCTTACCAAGTCAGGTGACAAAAGCTACAAAAGGTAGTAGAAAAAGAAAAGATTCTTCTATCCCACTTTTCGTGTCCTAACCATTAGTGATATTTAATTAAGCATTCTTGGACATAAAGCAAAGATGACTACAGTTCTCTAACACATTGCAACACAACTGTTAGGTCCCTGGCATCCTCTTATGCAAAGGAAAGATGAAGGGCAGCTCCCACAAAACAGCAAGTCTTCACTTTTTTGAAAGAAAGCACATGTTCATGTCTAATCTCGCAACCAATAATCTGGTACAAAACATCCCGTCCATCCTCGACCAAATCTTTGGCAGGATATAATGGTCACAATGAAGGGGCAAGGTAGGGCAAAAATGTGTGAATGTATTTTACACAGTATTCTGTAACTGAAATGCTATTTTAGGACTGCACGGCAGCTTGCTCTAGGAACGGGGACTGATCTCACATTAATGTGCACAGGTACTCAGATTAAGAGCATCATATTGAGAAAGGCTCATTTTTTCCCATCCCTCTTTTGCCTCCCATCTGCTCCTTTCCACAAAAGTCTAAGGATCTCAGCTAACCAAAGGCTGCAGCACTAAGGGCAGGGGAAGGACATGTGTCTTCTTTCCAGGAGGAGCAGAGAAGGAAAGTTGTTTTGTTTTGGCTCAGTTTTGTAATGAATTTGAGAGTTGCAGAAATTGATCTGTCATAGTGCAACAGATTGTAGCTTGATCTGCCAACAAATTGCAAGCAACAGTAGGTAATGACTAATTGCAAGTGTCAGGGTTTTTTGTTTGGTGGTGTAGGTTTTTTAAGAAAAGGTAATCTTTTCAGAAGGAATATAGGGACTGCAATATAATGAAAAGGTAACAATAAAGCAATTTGCCCTTTTTGTATAAATATTACTGATAAGTAACTGCATCTGTGCGCAGGTTACAGCTTACATCCGATGGGCTACTCTTTATGAGCTGAGCCCTTTCTTAGTTCAGGACCTCTTTAGGATTTAGGATCGCCCACTCCTATGAGTCAGACCTCCCTAAAACTCTGAGCTAGCCGATACTGATCTGCTGAGACCTGTAGACTGCCATGAAGTGTATCAATACCTACTAATTGACAGACTGGCACATTCCACACAAGAAAGTTTACCTGGTTTGTAATCAAGCTGGATTTCCAGTTTAATCTGCCAGGGACTATAGGCCATGGACCAAAAGCCATTTGGTTTCTTCTTTGAATATGGCTTAGGTCTATGTTACAGTTTAGGGTAACAAGAAAGCAGTCACCTTCTGACACCAGCTCCCTCTCTGAAGACTGTTGGAGGTTGGGCTGTCTCCCTTGCTTCAGTGTTACAGATAAAGAGGAAGGAAAGCAGTCTTTTCTCTTACTACTGATTTTTTTTATTATTTTCTTTTTGTTTCCAGTTAAGTCAGAAACTCAGAATTATTCCTAACTAACAATGGATTTTAGGAAGTTCACCCACAACCCAGTCTGGGGGAAGACCAGGAATACCTATTGAAACATAAAAAAAATATAGAAAGAGTCAGGCAAGTAATAACAGTGAAAAATCATCAAAAATAAAGCTTTCCTAAAACAAAGAAAAGAAAAAACACAAAAACCCCACAGTACCACAGATCTGAAATAAAACTGATAGAAGCAAAAAAGATCACTGCATTTTATTCATTGTCATCTCTTTGCACAACACTAGAAGTTTAGTCTCCTCTGCAGCTCACTGGTCTTGTAGCCTGTAGCAGTGTCACTGAAGACCCTTAGAGTTACAGTGCGTGGAGACAGGAGGAGGCAGAAGCAGAGTCAACCCCAGAAAGGGCACATGGATGAGCAGTATGGTGTCACCTAAATGCCACACTTGTGTTCTTGAAAGGCAGCACATTTCAGAGGGGTAAACATACATCCACATCTTGATAGCTACAAGCTTGCTTAAACTGCTTACATTTATTGTAAAACTGTCTCAGCTTTTCAGCTTCTGTGCTGCAGACAACTTAAAATCCAGATTTTCAGCACAAATCTCCAGCTTCACATCGTCACCTATATCTTTTACATTTAAACACTACATGACAGCAGAGCCATTTGACAACAGTAATACAGAGCAGCTAACACATACATAGCATGGTGTTGACAGGGGTATTGTGATGAGCGAACATTGGTCTAGACAAGAGCCAAACACCAGTACTGTGAACAATAGAGCATCCTTTACAAACCACAGGCAAGGAGGAGACAGCTTTCAAGAAAAGGAAAAATTTCACTTTGGGGTAGACTGTGTAGGTCATATAGGGTGAAATACATACAGCCCAAACTTGCTGTATAATCACAGGATAGAGATAGCGAGGCTAATGAGTGATACCTAAGCATTGCTAGCCCTCAGCGCAATGAAAAATACTGTTCACTGTGAATATTCAGAAACAATAGCATCAAATTCAGTATTTGCAAGTAACTGTGCGAATGTGATTAATCTCTCTTTGTTCAGGTAAAGCAAACATGTCCAAGTGACTGCATTTTTCAGTGGAATTCCTTTTTATTTTAGTATCAGAAATATTTGCAAGTATTTTTTCCAGACTTTGCTCAAACCTCTTCAGCTCAAATTCACTTAGTAGGAAAGTGTGTATGTTCCATTTAAACAGAAGCTAAGTCTGTCTACTCAAATATCCTTAAAGGAAACAGTATTTTACAAATCAGAGCTACGTTGCTAACAAAGACATTCTGCCTTTCCTCTGCAAGAAAAAAAAGTCAGAAAGATTACCCTTAATTGCTGACTACACAAATAAGAGACTAAGAAAGATTTTTCAGTTTGTTCACAATATTCTGTTATTTTCATTCATCTGAAAGGGGATTTAAGAGAAAAGCAAGCACTGGGTTCAACTAAAAGTCTCTATTTGCAACAAGGCAGCCTGGTAAATTTTTGCACTATTTACAAATGAAAAGCAAGTGAAGAACAGGATTCCCAAAGACTGAAGAGTTAGTTAAGGTGCAATAGAGTTGCTTATCTTCCCCAGTGTCCTAGATGTGTTTTACTGTTACTTGCCTATATTATTTTTACTTATTTAGCATTGCAACTGTTTCTGACATACCTCCAGTGCAATTCCCAGACATACAGGAAAACATTACTTAATAAAGTGCATTAATAAAGTGAGGATCATTTAATGATCATGCTTTCCTTATGATCAGGCTGTTAAAATCTCATATACTACATTGATTCTACAGTCACCAGGAGACTAGAGGCAGCTAGGAAAGGGAAAAATATTAGAAGCAGTTATGGCTAACTGCCCCAACCCTGTTACCAAACTCTGACAAGACTAAAGACAGAATACAAAGAGCACAAACTGGAAGTAAAACCCAGACCCCAAAGAAAAGTGGCACTTCTTTGCACAGAGAATTCTTGGCTGATCCTGTCTCTGATAGCAGCCAATACTGAATGCAGCAAGGAAAGGCATTCATTCCCTTGCCCCATTCTAAACCTAAGCTGTGCAATACAGTACCATGGGGAGAAATATATTCCTCCACTCCATCTAGTAAATATCTTATGCCTGCATGAGGAGTAAAACCAACTTATATTTAAATCCTGGTTGGAAGGACTATATAAGCTACAATTTGAGTATTAATAATAAAATTGTGTTTAGCTTTATTAATGTAAATTGTTTGGGCATCATTTCATCCTGTAGCTCTGAGTTCCACAAGTTAAACACATACACCACATGCTGTACGTTTTTTGCTCACTCTAATGAATCACTCTTTGGCCCGTTGTTGTTCTATTTTGAGTTCCCACTTCTTTTGTTACAGACAATTGTAATGAGAAGCAGCAGACTGGCCTGATCTATGCCCTTCATTATTTTATATGCCTCTGCCACATTTCCTCCCGATCTTCTTCTTTCCAAACTAAATAATAATCCTGCCCTTTTTAAGGTAGCCTTATATGAAAGGGTCTCAGATAACTCTACTCATTTTCTTTGCCCTTCTCTTGACCATTTCTATTTCTGCTATGTCTTTGACACAAGGTGACCAAGAGTGAACATGATTTTCAAAGTGAGGACATGCCATTGATTTATATGGCAGCATTAAAATATTTTCTTCTTTCTGATTTATCCTCTTTGACCACTCACATTGTATTCTGTTTCTTTCTGACTGACAACTAGCACTGTCCTACAGAGCAGCCATCTCAATTGAGCTGGCTTCATTGACTTATGTTAGCGTTAATTCAAAATGCAAAAGCATGCCTGAGAACCTGAATTTCATTGTATACTATTGCATTATATTTGCCAAGTACACAGTCTGATTAGACTTGAAATTCCTCAAAATGTTATGAAACACTGATTAGCTAAAATTATTTTGTATGGTCAGCATAGCACGTCAGCTCCTGTGGAAAGTAGGAAGTAAGTAGTGGGGGCTGTAGCAGCAGAAAGGAAGGCAAGGGATGTAAGGAAGACCAGTTTATTCCTATGCTTTGTTTCCTCTTTGATTAACACTTGTTAAACTTGGATGAGGATCTTCCCCGAAGTTATCAAGATTCCTTATGAAGCCTTTACACAGCACCCTGTAAAAATCCTTAAAAGGCTAAACATACTGAATCTGCTGGTACTCTTTTCTGCCCTAGTTTGCTAGCTCTTTAAAATAAACCTTACAGTCACACTAACTGTTAGCATACATCAGAGTGCCTTCTGATCCTGGAAATACCATTACGCTCTACATCACCGAGACTGTGCTCATTTACACCTATGACATACACATGTGTGCCAGGGGTCCCAATTCTTTTCTGCAGTTGGGCTGAACTCATCTAAACTCTAAGCCCGATGTTTAGCTTTAAGTCAATGTAACATGCAAATCTACTTAAGAATTTCTCCTAGGTTTAAGTCTATGATTTAGAAGAATACTTAAGCATGCACATTTACCTAATTAAGCACATGTAGTAAGCATGACTTCATCTACTTAGCAACCTTACAGGGCTAAGTGAAGAATGACTGCAACAAATACAATGGATTTGCAGTAGGCGCACAAAAGGGGAGGTTTAAAAATCTATTCTTAATTAAATTTTTCAAATCAGTCCTTAAGCATTAGCACCTGGGTCAGCAATTCTTCAACATTCAGCTCATCAAAAAAATCAAGACACCACAGGGTACTTTTTGTTTCTTGTTGTTCCTCACAAGTAGCAACTGCAGGAGGAACTAGGATAGAGGTTAACTTTTCTGTATTTTTTTCCTCTTTTAAAAATCTGTTGATAAATGCATCACTGAAAGACTGAATCAGAGCCCAGAAACTGTGAAATTTAAGGATATGTGAAGCATGCACAGAAAGAACATATGCTTCCCCCAATGTCCTCAAATCTGCTTCAGTCCTAATCTTGGAAGGCCCATCTCCAAGGGTGAGAGAGTAAAGGAAGCCTCAAGTCCTCTGTCAAACACAAGAGTACAAGTGCCCATAGAGACAGGAGTTTTACTGCTACGAAAACTGGGAACTAAACCAAGAACACCAACACATTTCACAAAAGCCACTGGAAAGCCATTAGTCTTTCGCACACTGAATTGCAGCTAGGGATAGGCAAATTCACTTGGCTAAACATAAAACCAATCCATCCAAAACCTTATCAGGTATAAACCAGACCTTTTGAACCTTTGAAAGTGGTCATATACTTTTGTTATAGTTTTTTGGTTTGCATATTCTTGAGCTTCCTGGCTTTGGATAAAAGTACCCGAAATGTTAAGACACCAACTTCTCTTGCAGTATTTTCAATCTGTTTTATAGATTCAAGAGGTGCAGATATTTAAAGTGCAGTTAAGTATGCCCAATGCATAAAACCAGTACTTGACTTTAAAAAGAAACATTGAAAAAAGTTGTAATTTCCATCCTTACGCTTCACCAGAGTCAGGGGGACAGCCACATGGAAAGCTGAATTCATACAGAATGAAGTATTAATAAGTATAACAGAAGTTTAGCAGACAGAGGGGAAAATTTAGCAACTGCAACAGTAGCCAGTAAACTAAACTTTAACATAAGATGGAAATAAGCATTCACTTAGGGTCACTACGATAATACAGTCACAATAGATATTTTTCTTTTTTTTTTTTTCAATTTAATGTTAACCAGTGTACAGAAAATCTTAGTATTACATTATTTCCTTGACCTGTCGAGAAGAATAAGGAGGAAGAAATGTGGATTCTTTATTATAGGATGAGAAGAAGAAAAACAACCAGTGCCCCAAAAAGTGAAAGGATCATTTGAATGAAACAGTTACCCTCTTCAGACTTCACTGGAGTACAGAGATCTTGACCAAGAGTGGCTGTTTCAATCCAGGTGTCTTTATTAAGCTAAGACTGACATATATGCCAACATGAAGGAGCTTTGTGATTGGTAACAAATGTCTGCCAAGGCTATGGTGACAACAAAGCAGTAGACACATGTAGCTTTCAGTAAACGTGATTTGAACACAGGTCTTTAGCGATGAATGGCTAGCAAGCTGACTTGCTTGCCAGTTTCACCCCACTGTCACCTAACTTGAAACAATTCCTTAGAGGAAAACACATTATGTAGCACAATGTGTACAGCAAAAAATATTATATGTACTAAAAGTTCCATGCACCGTATAGTTTCTGTTTTATTCACACACTGAATTAGTCTGTCAGGTACTATGGACTGAACTGCTTCTGTAACTTTTATTTTGGCAAAATCTTATAAAATATGTGGCACAAAATGCTTACTACAGACTTATCAGGGTGTACAGAAAGATGAGGTTCAGTTCTTACTTTCCGTTTTGGTGGCTAAGGCATTAAGTCAAAAGTCATATAGTGCAGATACATTTAACTTTGGGGATTCAAACATCAAGGAAGATAATGTCTGGAAAAAATTATTTATTCTACATTTTTTTTCCAAATCAATTGTGCAGCCTTAATTTATTCTGAAGAGGAGACAGATGAACAGAGTTGTCCTGATAGTGAAGTGTGCAACCAGTATCAGGCCCAAAGAAGCTAAGAAACAAAAGAATGGATCTATGCTATCTACCCTAACAGTGCATCACCCCAATAAGTCACACCTGCTGCATGTCTCTGTGCTGCTACCAGGTAGTAAACCAGGTATAAATGCTACCAGGGAAATACAGAGCTCTAGCAGGTCCTTTATCTTGAACAAACAAGGGGGCTGGCCTCCATACTTTGAGGAAGTAGGCACTGACCCTGCAGCTGAGAGATACGTAACAGATCTTTCCACTGTATTTCATGTTTAGTATATGCTTAAGTGCCCATTGAATAGGAGGCTGCCTGTAAGGTGACCCAAATATGGTTTAAAACAATTGTTTCAAAATTAGTATTGGAAAAGAGAAAAAAAAAAAAACCAGCAATTATTGCAGCCTAAGCCAATTAGCCATGTTGCTTCTTTGTGTAGCTTGTGATGGCTCCTCATCCAAAGAACAATCCGTTCCTGTCACTCTTTTTTAAACATTATTTTGCAACATGTCCAGCCCCTAAGCTCATCAGAATCTCTGTGACCTGATACCCTGCAGGTAAAGACTCGATGTTCTGCCAATTTATTAAAAAAATCTTACATTTTACGTCTCACATATACTCTCTAGAGCGTGGTCACATGACCAGTATAATGACAATCTGTCTCTCTGCTAACATTTCTCTACTTTGGTTATTTGTTTGATAAAGTGAGGAGCTTCCCTTTTGTTGCCCTTCATCAGAGCTTAATGTCTTTACTTTGGGATCAATATACTTTATGAATAATTTTATTTCCTTCTATTTTTATGGTCTTTTCTCCTCATTATCATACTGAGTTTATTAGCTGGTGCTGTCAGTATCTTTACCCTGTCATATGTTCCTGAGGTACAGTAAATATCACTTGTGTTGTAATTAATATGCACACCCTCTGCAGTAATTAAAGCACAGACCCCTTCAACCAGCTGAGCTTCCTACACTAATTCCACCTTATCTTCATAATGAACTTATTGTAATCTGAAACTACCACTGAATATTGTTCAGTAAGGATAGAAGAATGAAATCTAACGAGATGCAATAATATTTGTGAACATGTTAATATGAAAAAAATGAATTTAATTAGCCTTAAATCTAATTAAATTTCCTGTAGAATCAAAATCCCCCCATTTATACCGCAAAAACACTGATGGTGCAACACTAGTGCCCCTTCAGAGATTTACACAATGATGGAGACCAGATACCTCATTCTCTACTCACTGAATTCTCACAGTTAGCCATCTAGAGGGTTCCTTGCCCACAGATAATTATAGAAAGGACTTAGAATCTCTGTTCAGGGATGCAATTTGGAAGTAAGATGGGAAGGTGAAGATGGAGAGGCAATTCAAGCCCTCTGAAAAGGGTATGCAGCAATGAAACAGCTTGGCAAATGTTTCCAACAAGGGAGAGAAAAGGAATGTTGAATATATAAGCACTATAGTATAATGCAGAATGATTAGAAGGAGACTGAGTACAAGAAATTGGGTTTGTATTTTCTGAAAACATTTCCATATGGGAGACTAGCGCCTAAGGTGCAGGCTCACACAATAGGAAGAAAACTGGCAGGCTACATAGACTGAAAATTGGCTGAAGGGCAAGAAACAAACAGTGGAAGTAAATGGGATTATTTCAAGGTGGAATGAGGTTACCAGTAGGGTACAGCCCAGCTTTCTAATTATTCACAGTAATGAGTTGGATGATAGTATGGAAAGGATCATTTCCAAGATTCTAGTAACTGGGAAGCACAGTGGTAATAAATACCAATGTAATCCAATAGCCATTTCATTAATAGTTAATTTGAGAACCAGAGAAGTTGCATAGGAAAGCGTTTGCATGTATCACAGGGCAGGACTGAGACATACAATGGCACAAAAAGTGAATGACCTTCCCTTGTAAATGGTCATTCTAGAAAAGGTTTAAACAACAGCCGTTGAGCAGCTCCTTGTGCTCTATTGATTGATGTCAATCTGTCCAGTTCCAGAGCGTTAACTTCGCTCTAAAATGTGCCCTTTCCTGTCATTCTTTTCCTGTAAGCCCCTAAACATGCCTCATTTCCTACACCAAAAAAATTACATGGTAAGATATTGATTTGTTACTCTCTGGCTTGACATCTGAATAGTGAGAAAATGAATTTACTTTAAGGCATATGTGAATAACTAAGTAAAGGAAACAAAAAAATCCCATCCCTAAATTTCTGCCAAACTGCACCAACACAATATAGTGACCAGGAGAGCAGTATAACTATTTTCTTCCATCAAACTATGGAGAACTGTCCTAAAATGAGAAGATTGTTCACAAATTCTCCAGAAAAGGAGAAAGTGTCATATTCCATAAGCCATTGTGGAGAAACCCTTGGTCCCTACCCCTAAAATGATGACACCATTATTATTTTTTCCAAGTCATGAAAGAATTTATATTCAGGTGATTTCACTCGCATTTCAGATCCTATAAGGTACACACAGCCAATCAAAGAAGAAAAAAACTCCTAAAACTACTGTGCTTCACCTGTCAGTATTCAATACGTAACCCTCACAACTCAAATGTAACCCCACATTGCACAAAATCTATTTTGTTTGCTAACACTGAGATCATGAAAAAAAGCAATCTATGCCCAAATGCACAAATTTCAGACAAGTCTCCCTGCCCTGTAAATTGAGGGTTACAAACAGGCACTTAAAGTCCCCCTCACTCTTCGCTTCTGAGAGAGGCAGCAAAGACTGACTCTGCATGTTTGCTGAAGTTGGCAGACTAAGAAGTAAGCAAATCTAAGCATTTTTAATTTTCTCTCAAGCTGTACTTTGGAACCGGTGACCTGGCTTTAACCTTTCACTAATATGAAATATTTCAGCTATTACCACTCAAAGCCTTCAGAATTTTAAACTTGGCAGTTCAAAAGAGCGCCAAGATTCTAAGCTACAGTGTATCACATCATGCCAGGGAAGGAGCAAGAGAAGAGAAGGCTACAGAAGGGGCAAGAAAAAAGAATGTGCAAAACTAGGAGTGATAAGAGAGCAGAAATAAAGATATAAAGGCAGAAAATATGATATTTTTTTCTCCTATATCCCTTTCATGAACCCTGCAGTCCTTATCTTACTTCTGCTTTCTATATTTTTACATGCTTGCTTTTTTTTTTTTTAACTCTGACTGCTTCTTTATTTCCAGGCATGATCACAGCATTCTTTAGTTTAGAAGAGTGGACTCTTATCCTCAAAAAGAATACCTGAGGACACCTTCCAGGAGTCTGTGTCCCATAGACTTGAATGGAAGCAGGTGGGAAAACAGCTTTTTTTCTGCAACTGAAGTATTGGTACCTCTTGCTCTTGCTGCAGCAGATGTAGGGTATGGATGGACCACTTTTCTGATTCAGTAAGACATTTCTTAGCAACTTGTTAGTAATTACATAGCTCTGTTCCTGCAGCAGGCAACAGTAAGAGTGCTGTTACCACATGTAAGGATTCCTAGCACCAAAGGATTTGCGTGGCAGGGTGCTGCGTCAGTGGGTTGTTCTTCAAAGGAGATGAGACAGGAGCTGAGGGTGGCAGCAAAGCAGGCAGGTCAGTGTCCTCATCTTGAAAGGGTGCAGTGTTATAGCACCCCAATAATCCTCGCATGACAGTAACTGCCATCAGCTAAGAGGCAACTTACTGCGAAACAAGCTTATGGTGAACAAAACAAGTGAATCCAATACTCAAGCCAGCAGATCAGGGGTCCAGATCAGGATCAGTGAGGCCGAGCACAGGCTCATCTGCATCATAGCTCAAGTGCACAAGTTTAATAGCAGCTCCCGAGGAAAATGGAGGAAGACCCCAACACCACTTTTCATGTAGCTCTTTTCACAGCAGTCTTGTCCAAGGTTATAAAAGCTGTGCCAGAGCTATGGCACAGAGCTATGCCTGAGCACAGGCAGCTAAATTTTGACAAGATTCCTGACACTAGGAGAGAAAATGTTATCTTAATCAAAAGAATTGCTAAAAATCTCACTTTAACATCATTCTTAAATAGTTTAATACAATTTTTTGTCTTCCAATCATATACCTCCTAAAAGCCAGAGTCACAGACCAGTCCCGACAGTAGCAAATGGCAAAATGCCCAGCCAGCTCTGTGTTCTTTCTGCCCTCAAATTCTTTCACTCTCTTTCTCTCTTTGTTATTCAGAAAGCGTTATTTTTTCTGAGTTATCTTTCAAATTGTGATCAGCTTTTTTGAGCAAAGAATACTATGCTCACATATATATATTTGATCATGTAAGTACATAACTACAGCTAGCTTTCAAGAAAGTCTTTATCATAAACTTCTGTTCTGCAAGCAGCATTTGCAGACCATATCCCAGAGCATCAGAGTGGATAAAATAGAAAATTATGAGAAAAGATGTCTCTCAAACTTCTTGTGATATTTCAGGTAGTGAGGAAAGGAAGGATTGGGGATGGCCTCTTTTGTCACATACGGGTTTTAGACAGTTCAAGAGAGGTATCTAGGCCAATACTGCCTCCCTGGAGAGGCAGAGAGGAGAGGCAGACATCAGCTGATATATATCTCCTGCCTCAGCAGACACTCACTGGGGAGGCCACCATCACGAACCACTTCAGAACCACTCCAGGCATCTCCTTTTCTAGGGAATCTAGGTTGTGCAATGTGGGCCCTGCCTCTTTCAGCCACACAGGGCTTTCAGTGTTCAGCCTGCAGAGTGGCATCAGTTGGCCACTCCCAGAATAAAGTCACCAGTTCAGATGCAGGATTCAATAAAACCCCTGCAGACCTGCTAGGGGACCTAGATTTGAAAGGCTCTTTGTTTGTTTTTCCTTGCAAATACAGCTCTTCCCCTATGACTAACTGCAGACATAATTACCTTTCCAGCCCAACTTAGTCACACAGAGCCCAGAACTGAATGTCTTGATATCACAGCTTAGAAAGGCTGAATCAGAAACCTTTGCAGGACCATCTATTTACCCTCTGGGCCAAATTCTCCAGTGTTTTAATTCAGGGAAGCTCTGTAAAGTTCTGTCAGTTGACCCTAATGTGTGACTAGTAAGTTACAGTTACATGGGAGGAAAGGACCTCAGACACTGGTTCATCTGAGGCCAGGCTAAAGGCAGGACAGATTTTACTAACAGCTAAAACAAATTCTTCTTAGTCCAGAGGTGGATCAGGTAATGACACCAGGTCTTTGTGCGAAACAATTTTAGCTAACAAACAGTAGAGAAGTCCAACTCAAAATCTGTCCTAGGGTTCTTCTAGGTCTTACAAGTTGTTATTTTCTGATGCTGAGTTTTTTCTAATGTTTTACACTCTGTTTAGTCATCAGTAACAGTAAAAAAGGTGTGGAAAATGATTGTCAGTTTTCCTTCACATTTTACATCCACTTCATGTAAGTGCAAATGACTATATAAGGTAGGCAGGAACAGATAAGCAAAGTGCCCAAGTCCATGAAGCAGATTTTTGCAAAACAGAAGCTAGTCTCCTTAGCATTCTATGTGCAGTCTTGCCCCATTTCCAGGGGAAATCTGGTGGGAATATCCACTAAAGGAGAAGGAAGATATTGTTACAGATTCTTTGGCCAAACACTGTATTCTGTCACTGAGCAAGCCCTTCTTGAAATCAGTGGGAGTTTTGTTTCTTTAAAGACCTGCAGAATTTGTTCCTAGGAAGATATTTAAAAGAAAATCCATTGAATTAAATACAGCTAAATAGCATAAGCCTTCCAAGCAAGACAAGAGGCAGTAAGTCCTATTCGCAACAGGCAGTAATCTTTCTGTTCATCAGTTTGCCCATCCTGCGGGTGAAGAGCCACTGACAAACAAAGCAAACCCCAGAGAAACGGAAATAAATGTAGATGTAATCAAACCAAACTTAGGGAAAAAAAAAAGTTTGCTGTTGGCTCCCCACCTTACATATCAGATTACACAAAAGGACAGCTACACCAAAATATTCAGGAAAACACCTTACTGTGAAAAAAAAATAATATTTTGAACTGCAGATAATCAAATGCTCCATGATCAAACAGAAAGGTAATGTCCCTGCTTGCTTGTCTCTGTGAGTTTATGTAGCTGCAACCATGTTAGCTATTTCATTAGCTGAGATTTTTTTTTTCTGAATCAACAGAAAGTATCTTTAGATAGTAAAGGGAGTTATCATATACATTCAGTTTTTATAAAAATCTCTAAAGGACCTGTTTCCACAGTTACAGGTTACTGAGTTCTCTCTGTAGCTTAAGTCTGAGAGGGGTCAACGGAAGACAACACATTGTAAAGGCGTCCTGGTTACAATCTTCCCTCTTGCCACTAGTCTATGCTGTTGTATAAAGTTCAGAACAGACCTGGGGAAGCTCAGTGCAAACGCTGGGATGATCACTTTTGTCTCAATCTTCTGAATTCAGTTGCAGAATGGTATGCTCTATTGTTCTGTTCTGTAAAGTATATTTAGCTTGCTTAATTAACCTATATTTCAGACAAGGCATGCAGGCATTCACCTAACTCTGTATGTGCCTTTGTGATTAAACTTTAATGAAAGAAAGTCTAAAGTAAATTTCTCCATGCTAAGATTCTGAAACAGACAAAAAAAAATAATTCAAAGCATAATACCTCTGTCAGGTGAATTATTATTACTCTGAATTTTCTTTGCAATCTCTGCAAAAGTAAAAGAATATGGATCAGAATTAACACTGTTGAGAGGAAAGGGTGTTTTGGAGTATGCTTAATGAAGGCTACTTCAACTGAAGACAGGTGCAGATGTGAAACAGTTCAATGTGAAATCTGGATGGGGCTTAGAGCACAAGAGCTAGTACATAGCCGACAGAAGAAAGTTTCTATTTCTTTGTAATATGTGGCAAAAAAAACCCCATGTAATTCTTTATATTTGTATTTTCTCCTAAACAAATACACAGTAGTGCTATTCCTAAATAAGAAAAAAAAAAAATCAATGCCAGGCAGACTAGCACTCATAAGCAGCCTTATAATAGTGAACCAGTATGTGTCCATAAAGGAAGAAAAAGGGATTAGATAATAAAACAGATTTCACTTTCAAGACTGTAGTGGATTCTTAAAAACAATGGAGGGAAAAAATTATTTTGTCCACTGTTGTGAGAAAAATATTTTGCCTGATATTGTTTAAACATAAGAATAAGAAAAATACAGATTTATTTGCTCCTATTTAATGTTAGAAGACATTTTCAAAAGATATTTATTACTAGAATGAGATAAAGGTTGGTCTAATGAAACATCGGCATTATTACGATCTTAGTACATATTAATGAACTTTTAAAATGCAAATCATTGACCCACTAGGTGGTCTCATGGTCTCATAAATAGCAATATTTTGCATTCCAGCATCCAAATACCTAGTTAGGAGCTTTACAGAATGCACATTATAGGTGATACAGACCATAACAAGTACTTTGGCAAGGGAAAAAAGCTATTCCAGGCTATTGCGTCAATTAAAATGAAGGGATTTTTATGTTATGAACCATATGTTCAAAGAACATTACATGTAAAATTACATACAATCATTCTGACTACGAAGAACACAATAATCCTAGTGCATTAGTGTATGGCTTCTGATGAAATTTGACACTGGTGGTTTTTTCAATTAGCTTGCGTCAAATAATAATTTGGATTGCAGCCATTCCTTGTTATGTGCTGCAAGGCCACCAAAAGTCAAGAGCAAGATCATCAGGATGATTAGACAGGAAAGCAAAGCACCAGTGAGATCTTTCAGAAGTGATGTTGGTGACGGTGTCACCGCTCCCTTTTAGCCTGTGAAAAAAACAAATACATTGATGCCTCAGAGAAGATGTGGTTTAATGACAGAAAAAGGACTCAGATATGCTGTTGGCACATACAACCTAAGCATCATTCCTCCTCTCCTTCTAAATTTTGCAACCCAAGGAGATATATAACCCAAGCCTTCAGGGCCTAGAGCACTGGGACTCATACTTTAGCAGAGAATGCCTTTAAGTGGGACTGTGTTAGCAGCACATACCATCTTTCACGTGTCTTGAAATCAGAGCAAAAAGCACAAATACAAATCTTGAGCAACAGTTCATAAGAAGTGCAGCGGCATGCAAATTAAAGTATGTAGTGTCCCACTTCTGGTGACACACATATGCACTGGTGTTTCTGCCTCTCTGATTGTGAGGCTTGGTGGCCTTTGGCGATCCCACCTCATCACTGAGGACTGAAGTAAGTGCCTGATTTCACAGCTAAGCAGGGTGCTCAGACAATTCACAGTGTAGCTGCTACTGTGGGAGGAACTCACAGTTTTAAGGAAACATTTGAATACAATTAAACTACAGATGTTTACCAGTTTGTAAAATTATTAATTCTATTTTTACTCATCTGTCTACTTACCAAATTAAGCCAATATATCAAAACTAATGTCTTCCGTCTCTAATTATTATTAATAAAGACTGCTTATTTCCCCTTAACAAGAATTCATTTTCTCTCTTCAAATTAATAATGGTCTGAAGCAACTCAGGCACCACGGGGCCTGATTCCAGGCTCATTTTCAGTACAGTTGATCTAGCGTAGCTCCAGAGATTTTTGTGCAGCAAAATTTACAGCTGTCTATGTGGGAGCAAGATCTATCTCTCCACCTGTAAACTCTATCCTGAAAGTTTTGTTTTTCCAGTCTAAACTCCAAATCAAACTCTCCTGTGGTATCGAGCAAATGAAAACCATCAGCAGCACTATCTTAGCTTATGCTTCTGAAGCCAGTGGAGCTACATACACCAATTTTCACCACATGAGCATCTGGTTTGGCCATAATTAGAAAAATCATTCCATGCACTTAAACAGATGAAGAAATCTGCAGAAAGGACAGAATGAATGTTGCTGAAACAAAATAAGGCCACCTTGGTACCCCTGGCTACGTTCGTGTTGTTCTCAGGATGCTGGTCCAGGGGGCTTGTGCATATGTCCTGGACCATGCTTCCCTTGTTGTAGGAGTGGCCAGGAAATGCTCCAGCCCCAGCCAGGCACTTTCACAGCACACTCTCTTATGTAGGAGACACCTGTGAGAGCACAGCAAGGAGAGTTCACAGACTTAAAGGAAGTGGAAGCTGACATGATGCACCTGAGGCTGAAACCATGGGTTTTATAGGCAGAGAAGAGAGGAGATTGAAGGCTCCCTGCCTATGTTCTTCCATTACTCCCACCACCAGCAACTGGGATACAGGATACTGGGTGAATTGGGCATTGATGACCTGGGCCTGGAGGAGTCCTGCTTCACTCCAGACTTTTCACAATTTTTTGCCCCAGTTTCATGGAGTTGTTTGGCTTCTGTCCATGCCTTTAAGTGGAACACATCTTAAGATAAACCGCAAAGGAGCAAGCATTTGCTGTTTTGTTTGGGTTTTTCTTTCCAAAGCCCTGGCTGTTCTTTTATAAATGCTCTTCTGACACATGTTTGTGCTTGAGGAGGCTAAGGAACTTTTGCCTCTCAGAAATGATGTCCTCAGTTTATCCACAACCTCTGTACAGCGCAAGCAACTGCAATCAAATACACTCATGTTACCCAGCATTTAGCACAGCCCTGACCTGACTGTGCCATCCTCTCTAGGGAAGAGAGGTAATTTAGACTCCCTGATAGCTTTCTTCTGTCCATAGTGCTGGATGTTGCTTAATTATATGTGGATTGTGCTTTGCTTTGTGCCTTTTTTCCAAATTAAACCTCACTTTGCCATTTTAGCACAGCTTTTGTACTCCTGCTTTAGCTTCCTAAAGCTGCATCTGTACAGCATCTTCACTCAAGCATCATAAAAAATGCTAAATGACTTATGTAGGTCTTCTCGCTTAAGGTCATTTCAATTATGGCAACATCAACAGATGTATATGTTCATTAATAAAAGTGTGATACGTGTTTGTGTCCCTCTGAAAGTTCAGTCAGAAAATTATAGATTATACTGAGACACTGCAGGAATTGCTACTCTGTAAGTCAAATGCTCTATTATTAAAAATGTCATCCCATATGAATTTCATAAATAGCAAAGCCAAGAACAGAGTAACCATTTTAAAAAGTCTAGAGGGGATTCCATAACAACATTTAAATGCATTACTACTCAAACAATTTGATTGGATTATAAAATATTTAAAACTGCAGCTGTACTTGTGGTGTTTAATGTTGACTATTTTGATTTCTGGAACATCTTACCAAAGAAGTACAAGTTTACAAAACTAGTTATATAATTAGTATATAAATACATAAGAAAATCTATAACCCATGGAAACACATAGTTTCTAAGGTACTGTATACAGCTGGCTTATTCTACATAAGAAAGGAAAAGAAAACTGAAAAAGAACATTAGGCATTAGAGTTTGTTGAAGATTTGCTCCTGGAATAAAGCAGGACCTTATTTGGCCAAAGGTATCCTAATGACTAAAAATAAATATCAAAGAGATGCAGGACAGTGTTTGCTAAATAGATACTACTGGTCAGATTTTCAGGTGGTGTAAACTGGCATTCATCCACTCTAATTAATGGTTACACTGACAAATTTTGGCTTTATTTTCATTCCATGTCCTCTAAATTTTTTTTCCAGAATCTTCTTTACATACGTATTAGGTATGTTTGGGTTTATAATTAAATCTTCATTGACTTTTTAAGCAGAAAGGACATTTTTAAAACCTATTTTTCAGAAGAATAGCTGTGTATTAATCCACAAATATACACTGATGCCCATATGTTATAGACATCTTTTCATATGTTAACTGTACCTCTTCTGCCAATACTATCTGTCATCTCTGCTGCTTTACCTGAATGAGTGTCAAGACAATTCATTCAACAAACTTATGTTATTGGTCATTGCATTTCCATGAAAAGTAACCTCGTTTCAAAAGCACAGTGGCTATGAGAAATATCTTCTGTAATGGCTGACATTTTGGCTGAGACTTCATGGATTAGACTGGGGCTGAAACTGTAAAGTTTTGCAGCTTTTCCTCTGGGATTCCCTCTGTAGGCACGTGGTATAACACACCCATATCCTTTGTGCACGTGAAGAAAACAGTGTGGGTTACCTTATTTTTGCGACAGCTGTCCTGGGAATGCTCTAAATTCAATGCTGCCACTAGGACCCTGTCGCTGCTGCCTGCTTGTCTCCTAAAGGCAGTGTGACCAGCTAATGAACTCAGTCAGCATACAACTCCTGTCTGTCCTTGCAGCAGTGGACAACGGACAAGGTCTTCTCTGCTTGATATTGCTCCTGCAAAGGCAGATAGAACAGCTGGAGTTGCAGGCATGCCCACGATGCATTTGAGCATGTGCTACAGGGGATTTCAATGCTGTGTGTATATCTGAAGGACTACCCAGCAAGATATCCCAAAAGACACTTCTACTGGCACATGGCTTAAACAGCAGCCTATTTTTGACCAAAAGAGCACAACTATGGTATTTTCACTTCAGCTTGAAAACACACAAGGACATCCTTCCACGCTTTCTTTACATTGCTCTCATTTCTCAAGACATTTTGGTTTAGGCTGCACAAATCCAAATTCAAAATGTCCTTGTGAAACTTCTTTGATCCTGCCCACCATTTAGGCTTGGCACAAATGCATCATCTATGTCTCAGCAAGACAAATGACCTTGCAGACCCTGTTTTCCTGAGGGAGAGTCACCTGTCACAGAAATTAACTTGGACCTCCATATGCAACCACATTTGGCAAAGTTAATTCCAGATTCCAGAGCTATCATTTAAAAAAGTGCATCTTACACATTGAGATCAGTGGGAAATAGACTTCAGTAATGCACACAAGGCTATAACAAAGATAATCAAACAGCATAAGGATAACCCACTAATTGCTGAAATGAGGCAGAACATCTCAACGGCTTGTCTCAACAGCTAGCCCTGGGCTGAGTCGTGTTTGGAGTTCAGGAAGTTTTTATTATTTTAAAGTACGTCAAGCCTGTGCACTTCAGAGCACAGCAGGAAGCAGAGGAAGGATTTTGCCTGCCCTGAGGTAGGCAGTTCTAGTCAAGGAAATGAAGATCACCCAGTTCCAGTTGAGCAAGTGAACACTCCTGGCTCCGGTTGAGGGCACACATATCCACCAGGCCTTCAAAACCAGGCCAGTGCCTAACTGGTACACATTCTGCTTCCTCAGATGGTCTTTGAAAAATCACCCAGTTTTTAGAAGGAACACAAACCTGAAGTTTCTGTAATTTCTTGGGTTTCTATATAACAAAGAGGTCAAAGGCTGCTGAAGCAAATTAGGTTCACATTCTCAGTATATCCTTAGAATTATGTTGTTCCCAGCCTGAAAGTAGAATTTGTCATTCAGTAACCTTTTTAAGTCCAAAGAAATGCTATTGACTTCACTGCAACTAGTATAAATTTACACTCAATATAAGTGAGAGTGAATCTGTGCCACAGTTTGGTCATTACTCCATGAATTCATATGATATAGAACAAGCCTAACAATTACTTGTGGTGTATTTATTTTCAATGTCTAGCTTCTTGGCACGTGGTGATTTTCATGAGTGGTCCCTGCCCTTGATCATTTGAAATCATGTTTGAAGCACTCAGATCTTAAAAATCTCACTGGCTTCTAGGAACAGTGCAATTTCTATGACTGGGTCTGAAGTTAGAGCCATGCCATTTAAGAGAGAAGTTCAGAAAAAGGTGCACTGGAAATTTGTGCATGAACCTAAGTACATAGCGGAGAGGTGAAAACATCACAAAAATTAAAGAAAATGATATGTCAACACAGGACACTTAACTTTCGGCTGCCTTTACACCTCTCCTTCTACCTATATGTGGTCTCCTTGAAAAAATAGCTAGGTATATGTAAAATATATGATCAATCACTTTTATTTGCAGGTATGGTATGAAGGAGTCTGCAGTACATTTCCTTCTTACTACAACTTGTTAGAATGAGCATGCTGGGAAGAAATTTTCCAGTGTGTGGTAATAGGGTGAGCAGCTCAGACCTTCAGCAAGGTCAGTGCCCTACTGCACTCATATAGTATCTGGGATATAATGGACACACATGTCATATCATTATGCACTTAAAAGTGTATTATACTTTTGCAGGTGTTCCTACGGGTCCAAGGAGTCCAAAGACAATCTGAAATAGACCAATGTAAATAGACACCTAGCCTCATTCCTCACCTTTAAAACATCCTTTTGTATACAGGTTTTTTAGTGGAGTGGCTCTATTTTACCTCATTGGAATTATTCTTGATTTACATCAGGTCAGAATTAGTCCTCACAACTGGAGAAATCTATTTTACCAGGATGGTGATGGAGGCATTGATCCTAAACAGACAAAATTACCTTCTCCTTCAATTACTTTGGGCTTCACTAATTAAAATAATTTTGCTAATGAAAGCTGCAAAAATATTCACACACTTCTCATGCAGTCAGTCTGACCTTCTGCTGATGTTTCTGATGACGGCAAATACTTTACTCACCAGAAAATATACAAGCTGTAGAGACTCTTCTCCAATGTAAGAAACCAGAAAACCTGAAAATAATTGTTCATTAGATACCTCAGTATCAGTGGCAAATAATGGGTTCTCTGCCTACAAGCCTGATGACATAAAGGTGCTAACACTTCTTCTGATATCATGGCTTCATTATTTCATATCGACCTATTGACCAAGTCCATTTGTATGATTTACAAACTACACCTGCGGATCCTCTGGAAATACCAGTTATTTCGGTTCAAATAGTGTTCCTAGGGACAAAACTATTGACTCAGGCAGTCAAAACTTAGGCAGAATTTCTTTTGAAACTGAGTATTGAGTGAAGACTATAAGAGCCGGGCCAAATAATTTTTGAGAGATACTTTAATATAAGTATCTGCAAAGTACGGCCAAATGCCAGAATAAGATGCCTGTCACATGCTTATTAGCTTGTACAGTGGTAAAATGTAGGAGTTTTCATGCATGGTTAAGAGTCACTTTTGTTAAGATTTTTTATCAGCTCTAGCACAGATTGCTATGATGTTCTATACAAAAGGAAACATTTTATTTGGGTGGACTTGGGTCTACAGATGCCCTGCTAATGAGCAAGAGAAGCAAGCATACTGATTGTTACTAAATTCTCATATTATCCATTTCAAACTCCGTTTTGCACAGGTATTTAATTCCAAGTTCTAAAATTACTGTCATACTAAAGAAATTGTGTTAATTACCAGCTTCTTCGAATGGTGGGACTCGATGATCCGGTGGGTCTCTTCCAACCTGGTTATTCTATGATTCTATGATTCTTCTGATACACAGTTCCCATCTTGACTTTTTCAGTGTTTTGACACGTTGAGATACCATTTTTAATTGTGGTACAGTCTGAGGTCCACAGCTTATCCTTAGAGGTCTCCCAAGACAAATCCAACTAAACACTAGCTTAGCCACGCACATGGTAGTTGTTCCTAGAAGTAAAAGTAAGAAAGTAGATCATGGAGGGGAATGAAGGTGAGGAAGTCTTTGCCAAAACAGAAAAATGCTCATCCCCATAACATTGAATGTTGTTTCCTGTGTTACAAGGTTACACATATAGAAAGTGTTGCAAAAATACAGATGGAGTTAAGGAAAGGATTGCACCAGGGATCAGAATTTACTCCAAAATAGCCTATCAGCTGCCTGCAGCTTTAGTTATGTTTCACATTAATCTATATGTTCCAAACCTTTAGGATGACACAGCACCACTTACCTTGCAATCAGGAATAAGGATCATAGCCCTAAAAAGTGCCAGGATTTATTAAAGAATGTATATAATTGTTCCTTCTCATTTCACCACAGTGAAGAAAAAGAATTTAAAAAATATTTATATATGACTGGGCAGGCCATGGGACTGGTGTGCTTAGTATCTAGTAATGTTATTGACAAAGGTTGTTACCAATTGCTGCAGGAAAACAAGCAGTCAAACATCGCCCATAATGAGCATGCATGGTTACTCCCTAGCTGACATCACCTAATGTCTGGCATACGCTCTGAAGCAGGGTGGTTTGCTTCCTTACAAAAATTTTTCCTCCTTTCTTTAAATATTTGCCAGTAAAAATCTGCATAGTCTTGTTATATTTATATAAATGTCACTCCACAGGCCTCACTGATACCTCCTGGCAATTAATTATTTATTCTAAGAGTGGACTGTATACTCATTTTTAATGTACAACCTTTCAAATTCACTGTAAGTTCATTTGCTTATATTATAAACACTGCATGGTTGAAAATCAGAAGGGAGGAATCTCAGAAACCCAGGTCCTAATAGATGCGTAATAAACTAGACATCCCTTAACAAGCATTTGGTTCCATACAGCGGTGTGTGTATTTCTTCCTTATCTATTATTCGTATGGCTGCAGCATGCACAGAACCATGCCACTGTGAATCAGGACTACATTATTCTAGATTGTCATTGATTGTCACCATCCTAAAGAACTTACACATAGTAAAGAACAACATAAAATACAGAAGGCTTGCAGAGAGCACCCAGATCTTCTGCCATTTACAGTTCCCGAATTCCAATGTCCTTATGCTCCCATTGCTGTGTGAATTTACATTTATAGTCTCACATCCCATAATTGAGTAGCAGAACTGGCTTGTTGCAGTATGGCAGCACATGGCAGCATGGCAGTATGGAAAGAGCAGTAATTCAGCTCATTCTGGTGTATAAGGGAGCCTGAAGGCAGTGCAATGCAGGATCAGCAGCTACCAAGGCTCCTTTGGTTCTTCCACCTTTCACAGAAGCCCACTGAAAGCACAAAGGCTGCTCCACCTGCCAGGCTGAGATTCCCATATGAATATAGCTCTGTTGCTTTTTGCAGCTTGAAGAGCTGCATCTCCCATTTTCCACAGGCAGGGCTCTCATCCACTTGCAGTTAGGTGTGGGTGCTGAGAAGAAAAAAGAGGGTTGTGTTTGTGATACCTTTTCATGTTTCATATTAGCAACTCATATGATTTGCTACCTTCCTCAAACCAGTCTTGCATAACTTTACGGTTTTCTGGCTTCCTGGCATTTACACAGGATTGTGCAAGGCTACATCCTTCCTAAGCAAAGACTTAATCTGTTTTCAGTCAGTTAGGTATTTTTCTCGCAGCAGATATAAGGCCACACAGTCAAATAATGAACTTGTCTTTCATTTAGATATAGTTTATTAATGACAAAAACGCTAATCCATTAATCAATTTAAAACAAGTTGGTAAATGAAAAAAATTCTCAGTCTCCTTTAGTAACAGGATCACATGCATCTTAAAAGGGGGCCATTATCTCCATGGGTTTCTCAGCTGAAGTTAAAAATCTAAAAATGATTTTCATTCATTTCTCATTAATATGCAAAATTATTCAAATTAGATAGTAATTAACCATCTACTCAGTATAAAACCTTTTCATGATAATTTATGATAAACTCAGTAGCAGCTTTGATTGAGATTGATTTTTGGTGTTGAGAAGCTATCATGAATACAAAAAAGCACCTGAAAAAATATTTTTAAACACCTAACTTACTGCTCAGCTAATTATACGGTAACCGTGTTCACAGATTATTTCAAAGGGAGGCCTATAGGCAAGATACTAATGCTGAATGAAACAGGCAAAACATCCTTTTGAGTTTGTCCTACATTTCATCTTAAAGCTCAGCTTTCTTCACATCTCCCAGCCTAATTCATTTAGACTGTTAAATGTTTAGCGCTGTTTAATTCAGCAAATGGATACATTGGAACTGGGGCTTTGCTTGATAAGGCTTACAGGATTGCTTTCAAGATAAAACTGTTTTGAAAAATCAAAATACATTCAAGACGAACTGGTTTTTTACAATGCAGTGTTCCTGGGAATATCACTATGATTTGTAAACAGACTCCAGATCTATTTTTGCAGATGGCAAACAGAGCTCAGCAGGTTATGGGGTTAATATCATGGGCATATTGCACTATGGAGAATACGGTTTTGTTCTTAGTAGCAAAGATGAGCTTCAGGACTGGGAGACATCATAGCTTTAAACACTAGGGATTGCTGTTCAAAAATGTTACTCTCTTGAGGTGGGAAAACCAGAGGGAAAGAAGCATTGACCTTGTGCTGCTGCAGTAGCACTGAGGGGAGAAAAAACCCCATTCAATACCTATTGCTGCTAGTGGGAATTGCTGTGAGCACCCATGCCAAAGAGGCAGGACTGTGGAGGAAAGAAAAAACTGATATTCTTAAAGGCTTTTCCTCTGAACTTGGTAACAGAACTAATGCAACCAACAACTGACAATCTCATGATAAATAAGATACATACTGCACATTCTGGGGATGTTGTGGTTTAAATAATTACCAACAGTAACAGGAGAAAAAGGAACCTTAAACCCAAACTTCTTGAACTGAGTCATCGGTGGGAAGGAGAGAAGAGGAGGAGGGGAAAGGAACAGAATTGGGTTATGACCTCTGTGTCTATCCCTAAGGTTTAACTCCAGCTCAGACCCAGAGCTGAAAGACCTCCTCTCCAGGGTGAAATCAAGACTATGCATAAGATGCATGACACTACAGGTAAATCTTGTTCAGTCCTTAAATGACAACTCCAAGTTCAGTAAACATGTGTATGTCTAATAAACATGTGACCAGCTGCAAAAGCATAGAGTATGGTAGTTTTGAACAAATCTCCATTCCTTTAAGCACAAGGGCATTGGCGTTCATATACATTAGCTCTTGGCTGAGTTTTATTTACTGCCCCACTGCAACCTGCAAAATCCTTTTCCTCATCAGCATGCTATATAAACGTCCTGGTTAGTAAATAATCCCCAACTGTACTCCTTGGCCACTTTTCAATTTTACATTAAAACATATTTGCCATCTATTGACCTAATACCTACACAAGCCAAAGCCTGTTGAATCTGACTGCATTGTTCCTCATTATTTAGCCTGCCTCCAATTGCTTCCAGATGGTACCACGTTACAATGACTTCATTCATTACTCCCTAGAAGGCCCAGAGGGTGGCAATGGACAACCTTCCCAAGAGCCTTCCTCCTTTCTGCAGGCACAGAAGTGGCCACATTCATCCTGATTGCATTTCTCCACAGTCATGACATGAGAATGTTTTTAAAGGGTAATAAAAACCTCTGTCAAGAAGTTACTGATGATACCCAAGTTAGCATTTCTCCTTCCAGGGACATGGTGACAACCATCTTGGACATGGTACAATACTTGCAGGATATTGAAACTGAAATTCCTGCTCAGGTGACATGTCACATCTGGCCCTCAAAAAGAAAGGCTGTTTGGGGGAAGAAAACATCATCTCTCAGCTGACACATTTGACTACTGGATCAAAAACAGGGGAGTGACACAGGGGCAGATGATAGAGAAGAATTTCAGAGGGACTAATGAACTTAATAGTGTTTTCTGAGACAGCAGAGACTAAAAGGAACAAGAAATTTGTTCTGAACTTCCACATCCATTACCTTTCAATTATCTATTTTTCCTGCTTTTTGAGATTGAAATAAATTGAAGGTACCCATGCCTTTGACAAAAGCAGAAATAATAACAATCCTCTAAGTACTTAAAACCTTTTCTTTTATTCCTTCCATTGGAATATCTCAGAGGAGTTCTTAAGTACAAACTCCTCCAGCAGTGAAGTACTATTCTACTGTTTTTACTGGTGGGTAAACTGCAGCAAAGGACAGGTTTGGTTACATGTCCAATAGGTCACATCGAAAGTTTTTGTCAGAAGTAGAAATGATTATTTAACATTAACCTGATGCCCTTAGCATTAGTCACTGGATTTTCTTGATGGGTTGGGAGAATAGATGCCAATGAGGAGTTTGGCTGAGTGAGTCCAGAATTACACAAGCTCTGATAAGCGCACGCTGTTCAGGCAGCTGATAGGTTACGGTGAACCACAAGAGCAAATAACATCACACTTAAACGTGGTGCACTTTTTAATCTGACAGACAAAAGCTTAACAATGTCCAATGGCTGGCAGTCGACTCCTGAAGAAGTCCAACTGGAAATCAAGTGGCATCTCTCTGACCACTTTACACCACTTGAACGAGAACAAAGCAGCTGGAAAGCTACCTAAGCCAGCAAGTTAAAGCCATCACAGCTCTTTTGTTGCAAAAAGAATCCAGCTCAGAAAGGTTTTGCCTCCTCGGGAGTGCTGGAGCAACCCTTTTCAACAAAATGCTACACAGATTCTGGTGCTAAGTTTGCAACTTCAAAGAGGATTCAAAAGGAGGTGGGATAATGTCTGGCCCAGCTGTAAAGTCGGACAGCAGGGAGACCACAGTAGCTATACTGGGCAAAATTCCCCTTGAGTCATCCTATTTACTCATCTTTAGTGGAGTGAAATTGTAGCTTTGCCCTTGAGTTGGTTTTTTTTTTTCTTTTAATTTCTTTTGGCTGCTTGTGGAAATGTGAAACAGTTAACAACCTTGCTTCAATAAAATATAATTCTGAGGGAGGAAAAATTGGGGACCTAAAGAACCTGGCTTTTTTCCCCCTTTCTTATTATAAAGTCATTTTTCAAATCACCTTTCTGACACATCTGTCCATATTGATTAGCTGCTTTTAGAATGACATTGTCTGACCTGTCTAAATACATCAATTGCTCTCCTGCTGATGTTTAATTCCCAGGCTACTTTAGCTTCTAATGGTATGGTATGAATATTATTCATAAAGTCTTTTCACTGAAAAGATCAATAATCACATACATCTTAAGTTTGCATTCTGGGTGTTGTTCAAGTAGCCCTTTAACTGGCCACACTCTTCTATTTTCCATTTATCACTGTAGACTGTAAATGTTTCATTAGTAGCATTTAGAGAGCACATACTTGATACTATATCCCCAGGAGTTTCAAGTGAGTTACTAGGAACTTGTTCAGCATTAGGATTAATGCATATTCCCAGTAGTTTTCATTGCATTTCCATTCTGTGTGCCACAAACTCTACTGTTAAACATGTTTTGTCCACTTAGAAAATGTTTGGTAGGGAAGGCATGCTTTAATTGTTCCCAAGACGTCGGGTAATGCTCTGCTGATGGGCCTAAGGTTGAACTAATAGGCAAGTAAGATGCAGTTTAGCTTCAGCAGGTTTTAAAGTACTAATGAGACACAATATACTGAAGTTAAGAACTTGTCAAGAGAGTCAGTTCATATAAAAAGTTGAAACAACCTTTACAATTTATTTTCTTTAGAAAAATATGAGCAATGGATTACCCTAATGCTGAAAGCATATATTGAAGTTAAATATTTTCTAGATTAATTGACAGGTATTTGCCTTACAAAACCTGAAGAATTCAAGCATTACCTGCATTTTACTAAAAGTATGTTACGAGAAGAATTTTTAGGAAATACTTTTCAAAACTAAATCTCCAAGTTAAGCAAAGGGCAAAATGTATCCACCTGAATACCAGTAGGTTAATATGCCTGTAAAATATAGAGTTTTCAGTTCGCAAAATGGGCAAGTTGGGTATCCTGTGTTTGAATCTGCTGTTTATGCAACCACTTGCCTATATTCAGCAGCCTTTGCAAGCTGGGAAGTTTTAGAGCCTTAAAAGTACAAATACTGACTATTTACCATTTCAACTTTACGATGTTTTCCTGGAAGCTCTTTCAGAACAAAAATGCAAGATTCTAGGTATTTTAGTAACTACAGGATTGATTGGAACTTCATTGGATCTTAACTACTGCATGCCAGACTGTTGCGTTCAGTGACATAAAATATTTCATTTTCATTTTATGACATAAAAATCTAAGTGTCCTGCTGCTGAGATGTATCAATCAAATCAGAGGTTCATATGGAATATTATCTTGATGCTGGTATGAGAGTGAAAATGATGCTTTAGTTCACAGTCAATCGGTACCAAATGTCTTTGCAGTCAATAACAGACTTCTGCATATACTTTTGCGGAGCCATTACTTCAGGGTTCATAAAGTGGAACACAGCACTTCTGACAATGCTGTGGGATTTTATTTTTTTTTTTAGAACATAAAAATGTTGCTTACATTGAAAAGGAAAAATCAAACTTGTTTTCAGAAGGATCATTTTAAGACAAGCATTTCAAACAATTAGAGTCCAAATGTTTTGTGAATAGTGATATTTCACAAATGTTTGAAAAATAGTTATAATCTGTTCAAATCCATTTTTTATACAAAGACCACTGGAGATCTGCAACAGTGGGTAGGAGCACTGTACACTACATAACAGGATTGATTTTTTTTTTTTAACATGACTACTTCTCTGGGCATGGAGCACACAATTATTGAGGATAAGTGGAATGAAGTTTTCTCTACACTTGAAAAGTTGAAATTGTTTTAATGGTGTTGGATGAACAAAAACATTTAATCAGTTGATAAGTATCTTGGCTTAAATTATGCTTACACCTTAAGCTGGCTTTTCCTTGCACAGCTAACGTGGCTCACTACACATGCTTAGCAGCTGGACTTCTAGTTGCATGCTTTACAAATGTAATGCAAACCTATACCTAGCGGACAGCATGTGGCCTAAGTACCACTTCTAGTGACTCACTGGAACTGTGGAGTATGAGTCATTTTCTTCCATGAGGGATATTCAGTGCCACATTAAATTTACTTAGTCTGGCAATCTGTTTAAATATTCAAATGAAAGTTGCTGCTATAATACAAGAAAAACAAAAGCTTTGCTTTGGTTGATTTCCTCTGTGTCTTTCTTGTAGTAAAAGAATAAGAAGATGACTGAACTGCTTAAACTTAAGAAAAAGGAAGTATGACCTGCAGGTAGAAAACAAATACGAGGAAAACAAAAAAGTCCAAAAGATGTAGTGCTCAGCCTCCAGGCTAGACTGCATGCTGATTCCCAGTGACTTGGCATGGAAATGAACTCAAACCAAAAGGTCTCAATCCATCAGCCAACCAAAATCTGACTTTTTGCATCTTTCAGTACCAGAATCCTTCAAATGCCATGCTGTAGCCTAAGTAAAAATTCGGTTTCATAGGAATGCAGGATCTTCTTGAGTTTGTGACTCTCCCAATAGAGGAGAAAAGGAATCAGCCTCAGCAGTCTGCGTTCCTGAATAAAAACAGTCTGCTTTACTCAAGGTATCAGAGCACAGTGGGACACAGGTAGCCTTTTGTACCTGGAAGCCAAAGAAAGCATTTCTGCATATGCTTCCCCTGGCACACTGTCATTCTTTTCTCTCCCTGCATTCACCTAGGCCATGTAATAGTGGCTAAGTTTTCATGAACCAGACAGGTGAGATTGATCTGCAGCAAGGGATCATGGATAAAACCTAATAAGTGAAAATCTCCACAATTTTGGTGCTATGAAGTGCTTCTTTGTTTTACTTAACAAGTTCCCCTTCTCTAAGGGAGACTTGAATTAGAAATCTGAAAAGGTGCATATGAACTTCTAGGATTGGATGCTGAATGTGATTCTTAAGACAACAACATTTGGTCTTTTACATGTGTCATCAACACATCAAACATTTCCCTCTCACACACAGATACACCTTGTTACTTTGCTTTTGCTGACCCTTCACCATATGACTTCCTTTGCAGCTTCTCACACTCATAAGTCAGTTTGAAAGTGCTGCTCCACTGAGCTTAACCCTGACCTGAAGGACAAAAAATCACTACACTGCAAGGAATACTGCAGCATTTGTGGTGGTTAACACTTATTCCTTACTGTTAACGTTGTTTTTTCTGTCCACTACCTAATGAGTTTTTTCTAGACACAATTTGAATTAACAGAGAAGAAAAATAAAAGAAGGGAATTGTTCTGAAGCCTTGTTGCAATATAATTTATGATGCTTCCTTAGAAAATGACTGTGTAGGACTTCATTTAATACTATTGTAGAGATTTTCACAGTAATATCCTTTTTCTTCCAAGTAAGGTAAATAATATTGACAATATTGCCAAGTAATTACATCAGCAAAGCAAATGTATGGCATTGCACCCCTACAATTCCTCTTCTGGCTGCCCAGCACGCAGCTCAGCAAGCAAGGATACAGGCCACTGGCAGTAGAAGAAATGGTTTTATTTATTAATCATGAAGCTCCAGGTTACAGAAATGCCACTCAGACTTGCTATGCTTCCCATATAAATAATTGATCATTTTATAGCTCAGCATGGTTATTACAAGAGCATGTAATGCACAAGGAATCAGGCATTTGTTGATACTTAGTGCAGTATGTAGGTAATCCAGCAGAAGCCAGAGAAAGTTTATTCATGTGGTTCCTTCCTTCACCCATCATTTGATAAGACCATAGGCAGAATGCATTTGTGTGAGCTGCTACTTCAAACAAAAAACACCTCACTTTTCGTGAGATCATCTTGCTCGGTCACTTGCCAGCAGATTTCTTGGAAATCTCTGGAAGACTGAGTGTCTCTTCAAATGGTAAGCACTTTGTCTCATCATCTGGAGATTAATCAGGCACATTTGCAAATCTTAGCCTCCCAGGTTCTATGCAATGTCACTTGGTCAATTCAGCCCATGAACTTCCAGCACAGTCCATACTTTTCACTGAGGGTTCTAGGAGTCAGGGAAACCAGCAGAAGCACAAATAGTAGAGACACTGCCATAATCCTTCCTGCCATGGATGGCTCTGCTGCTGTGAATATGCCTGACAGCCTTAGCCTGATTATATTTAATGTAAGAATAATGTTCCTCAGCATAAGACACACCTGGATCTCTTTTTCAATATGCTCCACCTCAACCAGGAATATGTCTGTCAAACATGCAAACAATCCTCTTTGCATACCTATTAAATATCGATGCATGACCCAGAAGCAACAAAAAAGAATGACCACAAGCTGACCTCCACATGCTAAGGAGAGCTTCAGAGGCTACAAGCATCATCAGCGAAATAGCCATCTTCCCTGACAACAGTAAATTTTACTGTTGCAACTCCTGTGGTGGATTTCACTCCTAATGTTGTTTCATGTCCTGTTGTATCATAGCACATCCAGTCCAAGAGGTAAGACAAGTTCCCAAAGCTGATGAAAAGGAGCTGACAAAAACACTTATGAGCTTACATTTTCTCCTAAATTGGTTCCTATGATTTAGTGACACATAGAGTAACAATAAAAACAAACTCTGGAAGCAAGTAAAAAAAGCCATTTCCTGCATATGTTTGTGCTTCAGAGAAAGGCTTGGCAAGTCCAAATTTCACGTCCTTACAAGTAGATGAACATGAAATCCTTTTTTCTTACACATAAGTACTGACTCAGGATTTTTTCAGTTGTGAATCTAAGTGCTCTCAATTTTCTAACATAAATTGCATGGTAATTTACTCTGGTAAAAAAATGGTAAGAATTTTTTATCCTTTAGTCTGGTAAAAATGTTACTGTCCCAGCGGATGAACTTTTTTTTTTCTTTTCTCTCCTACATTTGAAAATTACCCACTTGATAGCATGGAATTTTGCATCCCCTACCAGACACACCTGTATAGTAAATGAAACAGCAAGTTTTATCTCCCTAACTGCTGTACTGCGGTGTTTCAAGCCTCCTTTGGAAGGACAATCACAAAGAACTAGAATATAAATCCTTTCTAATGTCCACTTAATCCTTGGTCCATCTGCTATCACCATTAAAGAGTGTCAATTAGTGTCAGTTGTAATGGTGGTTTCTGTACTATGAACATTCTTCAACTGGGAATTGGACTAGAGGACCATCATCTCATTTCACACTGAAAACCAAAACAGTCATCGCACAGTAATAACTTTTGGTCACTGCTAACCCAGACCTCATCAAACCAGTGACCTTGAAATGAAAAGGTCTGCATCCCACTCCCTTTCCTTCCATTTCTCAAGCAGAATGGCAATGGCAGGAGTTCTTAGGATTGGAAGGAATCCAAATGTAATGGATATATCATTGAACCATGAGCCCTAAACTGGAAGACAGTAAGAACTATTCCCTATCACTCGTCTAAGCAAAGATTAAAAACCCAAACACCCCACTTTCTAACAAAGCAAGGATTCCATTTTCAGCAACAGGCTACGAGCTGTGCAATACCAATGAAACCCATAATGGCTGACTCCAGGACTTCTTTCACCACCAGCTGATAACTATCCAAAATTTTCCTATTGCAACCATCTTTGCTATAGTCTGGTTTCTATGCAGAACATTGCATGTTTTGGACTCAGTCCACTGTAACTGACTACTTGAATTACCAGGTTCTAATTTATTTGAGTTATCAGTTCAGATTAATTGAAGAGGTTTGTTACTGAACCAGTGCTGTTCTGTTACCCCTGTACAACTTCAGCCAAATAGTAAGATTGTTTAGAATAAAGGAGATAAAGATTTAGTTCACTGTGTTTTATTTTTTACTCTTTTTATGGGCTGTTTTTGGGCACAGCAGTTGTTGCCTTTTCACTTTCAGAAAATCAAGACCCAGAATTTAATGTAAGATCTGTGCGTATATATATACATACATGTATATATGTGCTATAAAAATTACAGTTCAAAAATCTACATATGCTGTCAGTTTTAAACAAATTAATCTAAGGATCTGGAAATACTCAATATGTGAACATTCTACTTTTAGGTCCATGATATTTAAAATTACTAAGGCTGGATTTTGCATCGCATATGAGACTTTTTTCTGTTAAAAAAATAACTGAAAATCTGTTTTCTTATGCCCAAGTAGTCCTTTATGAGACATGTAAGGAAATGCAGTGTGGACTGTCATGAACAGAGCAATAATCATAAAATTAGAAACAAAAGAATCAGGCAGAACAAAGCTTTTTTTTTCTTTTTTAAAGATTCTAAATCACACACAAAACATTTGTTCTGCTCCAGCTCTTTGTGAACTAATTGGCTCTCCTGAAGGGACAGGTAATTGTACTTGACTACACAAGCTGTCCTGAAGCTCCCTTGGAAAGCTCCAGTAAGCTTCCAGTGTTAGCAGCCATCAAGGATTTCACAGGTCAGGCATCGGATCGATACAGCTAAAAGCAGCAGGGACTGTAATGTCGACAGCAGGTTTCAGAAAACACTGCAAGTGCCAGTTTGTTCCCCTTCATGCAGAAGCTCAAGACAGCTTAATTAACCCTTGGAAAATACAATTTATCCAGAGGCTCTGTGGGTCTGTACTAGGCCTTATTGGTGAACTGATTGCAGAGATACTGTTGCTGGCAGCTCTGAATTCCCATTTCCCCCTTTAATGCTCTTCCAGTTAGGATGCAAACAAAACATGATTTTAGGTGGATATGTCTGCCTTGTCCTGAAGAGCATGCTACAGGAGGCCACAAAGGCAGCTGTTTCGTTAGAATTCACTTGTGATTTCAGCAGGAGCCTGGCCCAGCAGGTGCATTGATCACTCACATCTTGGGTTGTATGTGTGTGTCTGAGTGTGTGTGAGAGAGAGAGAAAAAGAGAGAGGGGGAAAAAGTCATCTCCCACAGGTCTAAATGCTTCTTTGCCCTCTTGTAAAGATGTTCCCTTGTTAGTTGTCTATTTTTACTGTCTTTTAATACCACATGGTCATGAAAAGTACAGACAAGGTAATTTTCCACATCCCAAAACACCCACATTTTAGAAGACAAAGAATTTGCCAGAGGTGACAGACCAGGAAGAAGCTAAGTTGTCTGATGTGATATTCAAATTTGCATCTCCAATGTCAGGCCAACAGGCTGAAGCACTTTCCTTCCTCATCAATTTTCAAGCTAAGGAAATCTTCTAAGAAGACATACATAAAGCTAAGAAAGAAAAAAAAATAACCGTGTTACTGATAGTTAGAAATTTTAACATACAAAATCTCCCTGTGAATTCTTCTTTCCCCTCATTTGTTACCATTTCTTATGGTAAAGGACAATGTGAATTAGTAGGATGAAAAAGAAAAAAAGTCAGTCTAGAAAGAGATTTTGTATGTGTGTGGGCACATATCATATACAGTCACACATATATGTGAAGACTTGCGGCATTGTCTATGCGACTTTGAATCCAATTTTTCATCCTCAATAACCATTATAGGCATAGGAATTTATGAAGAAAACCAAACATGCTGAACAATAAGCAACCAGGATCCTAGAAAAGCAAAACCAGATTATATCCATGATTCTTGTATTAGCACACTCACAAAAAACCCGTACATAAAAAGCACTTGATGGAATTATTTAATATGTCTATGTCACAGTCCCCTTATCCAAATAACTAGATATCAGTTTTTCACAATAGCTTTTAGGAGACAGTCTGCCCATGGTAGTGAAAGATGCTGCTTGAAGGTCTGCAAGCAAAGGGTAATGGTAGATACTTGACACGTTTCATCCTGGAATATTGCTATCTACTGAGGAGCCAGAAGGTTCAGAGATAGGCCCGTGTTTGTTTGACATTTGTATTAATGACAAGCAATCAAAATTAAAACAGTGCTTGAACAACAAATGCAGAAGTGAGAAAGGGTTGGACCATGCCCACCATAGGTGTACAAATACATAAGATACATTGCCAATGAAGAGCCTGGACTTACTCACATAAAGGCAAGTTTCACATGAGCAAAGCCATCTTAAATACAAGTACATTGTACGCTCCATGAGGAGAGTTTTTTTCAGATGAATTGGCAACAAAACAGACATAAGTAAATGATAGAAAAGAAGTTTTATGGCTGCTTACACCATCTGTAAGTCTGTCTCCGGAATTTGATAAAACAGTAGGATGTTTTGAAGTCTTCACTTACAGTCTGGACTACAACCAGAACATGCTTGAAAAGACTATGGCATCCAGTTGGTTATCCAAGATTTGTAAGATCAAGAAGGATAAAAGAAGCATTGCTAAACATGTTATCCTAGTTCTTTGTAAAGCTTGAAGCTAGACTGAAGAATGTTCAAGATATAAGACAGTGTTAAAGGCAAGATTTATGATTAATGCTAGAGTATCAGTTAAACAAATGATCATTTTTTTTATTGCAGAATACGTGTGCATGCCCATGGAAAGAGTGAGATACTTGGATATGAAAGAAAATAAAAGAAAAGAAAAGGAAGGAGACAGAGATGGAGGGAAGGGAAGGGAAGGGAAGGGAAGGGAAGGGAAGGGAAGGGAAGGGAAGGGAAGGGAAGGGAAGGGAAGGGAAGGGAAGGGAAGGGAAGGGAAGGGAAGGGAAGGGAAGGGAAGGGAAGGGAAGGGAAGGGAAGGGAAGGGAAGGGAAGGGAAGGGAAGGGAAGGGAAGGGAAGGGAAGGGAAGGGAAGGGAAGGGAAGGGAAGGGAAGGGAAGGGAAGGGAAGGGAAGGGAAGGGAAGGGAAGGGAAGGGAAGGGAAGGGAAGGGAAGGGAAGGGAAGGGAAGGGAAGGGAAGGGAAGGGAAGGGAAGGGAAGGGAAGGGAAGGGAAGGGAAGGGAAGGGAAGGGAAGGGAAGGGAAGGGAAGGGAAGGGAAGGGAAGGGAAGGGAAGGGAAGGGAAGGGGCTGAATTCTCTTTCCACCTCTACCCCCAATCTCTTTGCTCTTTCTTTTTTTCCCTTGTCACTATATCGTGTTATTTTTATCTACACTTTTGTTTTGTTTTACTGTTTGGGGGTATTGGGTTGTTTTTGTTTCTTTTTTTTTTTTCCCCAATGTTTACCACTGTAAGGACCTAACCTTTACTGGAACTGCTTGGTGCTACCACAACACAGAGCAACATCTGACCAGCTGGTGTGTGTGTGAGAGAGCAATCACAAAATTTGTTGTTAATGCCACAATATGCTCGTGTGCTTTAACAAATTGAGTATTGCAACATGTCACATCCTAGAGTTGCTGAGACACATGCTAGTGACTATGCTGGTTAGACTACCTGCCTCCATCTTCCACTGCTTTCGACTGACTTTAAAAAAAATAAAAAAAATTAAAGAAAAAGGTGTGAGCATTTTCTTCCAGAAATACAAATGGAATCTGAGGACACACAATAAAGTGCATTTTAGCATTTCAAAAGTTCCAAAATATAGCAGGTAAAGATGCTCAAGGAGAGCTCTACTCTAAGCTCTGTTATTCATCAGAATCTAAAAGCAAAATCTAGGTCTGTCATAGCTCAAAAATTCCATTTTAATATCAACAAAAAGCTGTTACATTCCCTCAATACAGTTTAAAAACTAAACCCTTCTGTTAATTATGAGGCAGTGCAGGCTCCCCAAGGTTGAGTACCTATTTCTGTTTAAAGTTTGACACTTTAAGTGCTCTAAAATCCAGGTACTTATTCAAATTGCCTTGAAATTTGGTGTGCCTCATAGGGATCCAAAGTAAGTTTAGAGTCATAAGCGTAGGGTCATGTTTGTCTGTGCTTTTAAAGATACAGCCTGAAAAACCAGCTTTTCTTAAGTGATAAAATTCTGATAAACTGTTTTTTTTCTATTCTGCATATCCTTAGTGGATCAAACCATAGCTTTCCACAGTGCTCCAAATGTTCTTAACATCCAATACTTGTCACCCTGAATAGATGCCTACATTCTTGATCCTCAGAGACTAGAGAACATACTAGGATTCTGAAATCAAGAATGGCTTCCATCTAACTGACCAACTGTTAAATAAGCTGTGTGGTACCAGAGGATGTATAATATTAACGTGCCTACTTTATACCTAGTGGCAGTTTACATTTGAAGCCCAAAAGCAATTCTGAATACCAGCTGAATGAGTATTATTAGCAATGTGAAAACCTTTGACAAAGACTATTTTTGACTTAAGGTAAATAAATAACAATATTTTTGAAAAAGAAAGCAAGTTATATGTATGAAACCTTGCTTGGAGAAAAGAGGAACTAACAAACAATAAAGAGATCAAAGAAAGAAGAGCATTTTAAGGGCAGTGGGAAGTGACACAGGTAGGTCAAAAGACTTTGAGCAGAATTTGGAGATCAAGGAGGAAAGGGGGGAGCTATTCTCACCCTCTTTTTAACCCTCTTAAGTGTGTTTCAGGAGTTTGATGCTCATCTGCTTTAGTGTCTGGTCCGGGGGAAACCCTGTTTCTCTGGGAAGACAGTATGGGTGTCCAAAAGCATGTCCTGTCCACACTCAAGCAATACAATTTAAAATCAGTGAAAACCAGGACATTCAAAATAAGATGTTTACCACCTTTTTGTAGGGGTGGGGTGATGGAATGGGCCAGCCTTCACAGCTGACTTGAACAAAGGCACAGGGAACAAGGCCACTGAGGCTTGCTAATGAGAAGTCATCAGGAAACAAAAAAAGGAATTTTATGACCTTATTTCTAAAGGGAAATTGGCTTAATGAGACAAGAGAAAGGGACTAGAAATGGTGACTAGGGGGGCTCTATGTTTATAAGAAAATTAGATAAGACAGATTTACTAATTTTGTAATACATATTTAAAATTCTTGTAGTCATCCGATAATAAAAAAAAGTCCAAATGTTCGGCAATGTGTCATATTTGTGATTTCTCTGTTAGTAAGCAGGAATTTCTGATCACATAAAGCATCTGCTTGCTGATGGCGTTGTGAGGAAAATATGGCATGAGTTGATGACCATACGCTTAGTTATTTCCCTGCCACAATTTGTTGAGAGGGCTGTCTCAGCTCAGGGCATGTGCAGTCAGACTTATCAGAAGAAAGTAATGTTAAGATTCAGCGCCATTAAAGCTCAAAATGTCTTAAACTCATACATGCTCTTACGTATATAGAGATGCAGGCTTCATTTATACCCCAGCCTGATCTGTTTGCCTTTTAGGAGAGCTTTGATATTGACAGTTTGAGAGTCATATACAGTCCAGTACCACTGGGTCCTCCTTTTCCATATGATCTCCTTTTCCAGGGAGGCGGTTGAGTCACCTTCCCTGGAGGAGTTTAAGGCACGGGTGGACGAGGTGCTGAGGGACATGGTTTAGTGTTTGATAGGAACGGTTGGACTCGATGATCCGGTGGGTCTCTTCCAACCTGGTTATTCTGTGATTCTGTGAACAAGCTTTTCAAAGTTCCTGGGGGTAATACTACCACAAAAAAAACCAAAACACAAATGCAGAGTTTGTAGAATCTTGTATATGTTGAACTGGATATCTGTGCCTGGACAGGCGCACACTCTCCTGGGTGGAAAACTGGTTGGATGGCCGAGCCCAGAGAGTGGTGGTAAATGGTGCGAAATCCAGCTGGAGGCCAGTGACGAGTGGGGTTCCCCAGGGCTCGGTGCTGGGTCCAGCCCTGTTCAATGTCTTTATCAATAACCTGGATGAAGGCATTGAGTGCACCCTTAGCAAGTTTGCAGACGACATTAAGCTGGGTGGAAGCGTCGATCTGCTGGAGGGTAGGGAGGCTCTGCAAAGGGATCTGAACAGGCTGGACTGCTGGGCAGAGTCCAATGGCATGAGGTTTAACAAGGCCAAATGCCGGGTCCTGCAGTTGGGGCACAACAACCCTATACAGTGCTACAGACTAGGAGAAGTCTGTCTAGAAAGCTGCCTGGAGGAGAGGGACCTGGGGGTGTTGGTTGACAGCCGACTGAACACGAGCCAGCAGTGTGCCCAGAAGGCCAATGGCATCTTGGCTTGTATCAGAAACGGTGTGACCAGCAGGTCCAGGGAGGTTATCCTCCCTCTGTACTCGGCACTGGTGAGACCGCTCCTCGAATACTGTGTTCTGGGCCCCTCACCACAAGAAGGATGTTGAGGCTCTGGAGCGAGTCCAGAGAAGAGCAACAAAGCTGGTGAAGGGGCTGGAGAGCAGGCCTTATGAGGAACGGCTGAGAGAGCTGGGGTTGTTTAGCCTGGAGAAGAGGAGGCTGAGGGGAGAACTCATTGCTCTCTACAACTACCTGAAAGGCGGTTGTAGAGAGGAGGGTGCTGGCCTCTTCTCCCAAGTGACAGGGGACAGGACAAGAGGGAATGGCCTCAAGCTCTGCCGGGGAGATTTAGGCTGGACATTAGGAAAAAGATTTTCACGGAAAAGGTCATTGGGCACTGGAACAGGTTGCCCAGGGAGGTGGTTGAGTCACCTTCCCTGGAGGTGTTTAACGCACGGGTGGACGAGGTGCTGAGGAGCATGGTTTAGTGTTTGATAGGAATGGTTGGACTCGATGATCCGGTGGGTCTCTTCCAACCTGGTTATGCTATGATTAATGATTCTATGATTCTATGTTCTACTGTTATGTATTAATTAGTAAAATGTTTTGAATAGTAATTCTCTTAATATTACAGGTAGTTTAAAAACTTCCCCAAACTGCTATTGTAGTCAGGCTGAATTATCTTAGAAGTTCGAACTGAAAAGAGTACTTAAAGAGAAAATACTCCAGTAGGAAATTTCCAAGAGGAAATTTGGCTAGCACTAAAAACGGGTAATTTAATTTTGTGTTTGTACAAAATTTAGTCTAAGAAACTCTAGAGAGTGATATAACTTTTTCCAAGTATGACTTTTTCTGTCATTGTTTTCCAGTGAAAACAATGCCATCTCGTGCCACAATTTTCCAAATCAGTATGTAACCTTTTTGATTTGACCTAATTAAATATTAATATTTCATTAATCGATTTCATTCGATGGAATAGGTAAAAATAATGCAAAATACAAGTTTATCAAGCCATATATTCATTACTTTTAAGTTTCATTTTTAAGTTCAGCAACTTAACTCTTCTGACTTTTCATCACTGTCAACCATATAAGGCCAAATGATTCTGGAAAGCCAAAAGGCATCAGGTAAGTCTCACAAAAACTATGCTGTGAAGGAGGGATAGAACTACCTCAACAAGAGATAGGAAGAGCCTTTTGTAAGGAAAGGGTGCATTCCAAGAAACTTTAAGTCTCCTGTGAGAATGCTACAGCAGAACTTGCTTGTTTGTCTGTTGCCAAAACACGTACACCTCCTGGCACCATATCTAACAGTGTCAGATTCACAAAGGTGAGAGATTAGGGTTTCCTGGTGGCAGCCAGCCAGGACATGGAACCTTTTCAGCCAAGATGTAAGCCTTGAGAAGTAAAAGAGGAAATAGAGTTACAGAATATCAAAGTTGCTTAAAAATAGCCCAGTCGCTTGCCTCCCTTCAAAATGTTCACGGTGTTTCCCAAAACACGTATTGCCTCCTTGTGATCACATTACAAGGAAGTTGCTTGCTGTTCGGTTTTTTTTAGAGAGTTTCATTGTAGTTTGACTTAGCTATGCCTGCTACAGCATTCAGGCATTTGAGTCAGCAGGTAAGTATTAATGCTATCCATTACACACAAGAAGGATGCTTACAGAAGCCAGGGAAACTGCGCTGGAGAAGCCTGTCTTGCAAATATGAGCACAAATCATGTCCCTGTACTAGCAGACAGCTGGAATTGCACAATTCCAGAGTATATCGAAGAGCATGCTGGGGTCAGAACTGCTGCTCCAGGTTGGTGCAGAGTGAGTGAGAAGTGGAAGAAGGTGGCAGACAGAAGGTACTTGCACTACTGGGTGAGCAGCATGCTGCCTATCACAAAGGAAATCTTTGCTTCTTACAATTAAACACAATGAATAGACTTGTGAACCAACAGCTGTATTTTCTCCAAGCCCTAACAGATCATGATCAAATCAGATTAAACAAGATGGTCAAAAGACTGGGGAAAAATTGGTACATTAAGTATAATCGGAACAGATGACCAAAGCCATGGAAACTGACAGCCATTGCTGTACCTCACAATGGGGAAACATAGAAGACTGGCACAGAATCTGGACAGCACAATCATCCTACTGCTCCTATTGATGTCAGAATGATGGAGAAGAAAACTTTGCTGCTTTGGAAAGGAACAACTACTTTTTGCAACAGTTTAAGATGCCTGGCCTAAACATTCCAGAACTAACTTGCTTTTAAAATTTAGCCAAGATATACCAATGTCCAGCTACATTCCTGAAAATGAATTGGTTAGTGAATTTACAGATAGAAGAGAGATTTTTCCATAAGAAATAACGTAAAAGAAGAGGGATGGATTTATGCAGGGACTTTAATTCACACCATTTAAATGTGCAGCGTTAGTATGGTGAAGTAGAAGACCTTTCCAGTTATCCTAGCAACACTGCTCATAAAACCAAGGTTTAACTGCTGAAAATGCAGAAACAGCATGTTACTGCATAGCCACACCAGTGATAGTCCATGCATTTCTATCAGCATTGATGTGATACGTAAATATTACTTAACTATTAACAATCATAGAATCATAGAATAACCAGGTTGGAAGAGACCCACCGGATCATCGAGTCCAGCCATTCCTATCAAAACAATGCTGAAGAATATTGTATGTCTTACTTTAACACAAAGAAGTTCTTTTCAGGCATCCCTTCAGTGCAACTGGGTTACTCAGAGCAGTCTGTAAGAAGGGTAAAAAGGAGGGAAGAATTACGATAGTGGGATAATGGTGAACCCCTAACATGGCAGCTAGAGAAGTCACAGATACCAACACATGACTGTATAGACACAACGGCTCACAAAATCAGAAGTCTGTGCTAACCACAGAAACTTGTCCCTCTAGCTATCTACCTGCAGTCCCAGTTTTGTCTTTAGAGGTGGTGCGGCTCCATTCTCTGAGATTCTTAAGTGCCACCCGTCTGAAAACATTCCTGGTAAACAAGCGTATGTGAGAGGGTTTTTGCCTTAATAGAAAGAACATAATGACCACATGGTTAGAAGGGGATAGGCTTCAATTTCTTTGTCAGCATGAGGACTGTGCACGGTACAGTACAGAATAAAGCTTCTGAAAACTTTGGGAGAAATTTCTTAGTGTAAGCTATTAACTCCGTAATTTTCTACATGTGCTGGGCAAGTATCCTGTGCTATTACATGAACTATAAAGCAACTCTCAACAACTGTTTAGACAGAAACATGTTTTAAATCCTGAAAACCTGGAATCACTTTATTTAGTCAGCAGTGGGGCAAAAAAAAGATTTAGAAATAACTTCCTGGTGAGTCTGGAAATACAGCTGTAGTTCATCATATAATGGAACAAACATGGTATAGTTCAAATGCAGGAACTGGTTACATAGATGATGTTTTCATTATAGGTACAAATTAGGAAGCTTCTTTGGGAAGGGTGGCCTATTCTGAAGATCACTGTCAGGTCAGATTTATTCCAAACCAGCTTCTTTTTACAGAACGAGGAACTAACATACTTCTCATGCTCAGCTTTTGTTCAGATGAGTTTTTATTTGTGTTTTGATTTTTAATTTCAGAGATGCTCCATGCTTCGGCATACTCATTGCTGTCTTAACAACATTTAAACCCTTCATGCTGCAGCATAATATCTGGCAAGAGCTGACACTTGTCACTGCTGTCGCTCCATTTCTGCTGCTGATGTGAAGCTCCTAAGCCAAAGCTGCATGCACTGAGCCCTATTTCCCCTGCAGCTCTGCTTCAGCAATGGGAGACTAAACTTTGCATTTCTGAGCAAAGAAGAAGCAGCAAAGCTGTCCCTCATCCTTCTCACCCCAGTTGGATCTCACATCACAATAAAGCAGCATTAGGACTGCACAGAAGAACTAATGCTCAGCATGAGAAAGATCTGAGAAGTTTTCTGTGAAGAAGTGAGAGGGAAAGGAGTGTGGAGTGGTCCAGAAAAGAAGAACTAAGGGGTAAGGTGGAGATTTTGCAAGAAGAAGGGAGTGCAATGGGAAGGGGAAAGCAAGGGAAAAAAGCAAAGGGATTAATAGGAAGATCAGGGTGTAAATGCTAGCAGAAAGACACATAAGGAAGGAAAGGTCTTGCAGCTATACACCTATGTATATACATACTCATCTATCCTGTTTGATAATAATTTCCTGTGGGACCTTACGAGGCACGTTTTTTTCATGTGCATACGTAAAACAAAGATAGAGACACTTCCTCCTCAAAGAAAGTGGCAGCAATTTCAGGTGCTTGGAAAGAAATACTACTGCTTATATAGGCTATATCTATACCAGAACAAATACTAATGTTCTTGAGTTACAGCTGGGTAGTGAAAGTAAGCAATGCAAAAGCTTAAATAGTTTATTGTGACAAGCCAGGCTGAGGAAAAATACACAAAATCCTATCTTTTCTTCTCTGAGCAGTCAGCCAAAAACTGAAGAGTTTTAGAGTTTATTCTAGTTAGAAGGCAGAACTGGCACCAGAGCTGTGTATCCCCTCCAAGCAATTCTGTTCATCTGTGAAGATCATATGAAGCTCCATTTCCCTGAAGACAGCAGGACTCCAAAAAGAAGCAATTTTTTTTGCTCAAATTCCAGGACTCCTTCCCAGTCAGTGTCTAGCCTGTAGCTCTCCTCACAGGGATTTTTCTGCCACAAACACTTAGCTTTGTTTTTCTTCTCTCTCCTAGACTCAGAAACACAGAGGCACACATTCAATAAATTCCACTGGTTAAGGTGGGAGATGTATCAGTCCCTAGAAATGCATCTTAGTGCTATTTGACCTCACCTCTGTTTACTTTTGACAGACTGAGATATGGTGTGCCAGATTTGGATCCAAACTTAAAAAAAAGTAAGAAAAAAATATCCCCTTCTAAAGTCTTGGAGGTAGGACAATTCCTAGATTTACCACCGGTAGCTGTTTGTTCATGGTATTAGCCTCTCTCTTAAAAAGGAACAAATTATGTAATATTAATTTTGTATCTAATTTTTATATTTTATTGCACTGAGGATCTCTTTTATTCTTTCACTGTTGTCCTCTGATACTTGAGGTATCTCATAAAGGCCTAGCTTTCATGGGGTATTGAGAGTCAATAAAAATTTAAGCTCTTATTCTACAAGATTGTAAACCTTGCTGTTAAAAAGTTGCAAAACATGAAAACATAGAAACCGAGGACATAAATAAAAAACTGACAAACATTTACTTAATCACTTCAAGTCAACCCTAAAACTTCTCAGAGGCAGATATATAACTTCTGAATGCTTGAGACTGACAATTCTGCAGATATAAAAAATGAATTTTCAAGTTACAGAGAATTTACATGACAGATGAGAGACTTAAAGCGACTTCTAAGCAGAAGCAAATCCACATATATAGGAGCTGTGTCTATGACTGTCAAAAAGCATAAATAATTTTTAACTCTACCTAGCTGAAACAGAAATGTCATCACTTTACCATAAGTCTGTGATATAGGTAATAAGCCTTATGACACAGTACTTACAGAAGATTTTCTTTAGATTAGAAAATATAAGAAGATACTTGAATATAGCCAGAAGCTGCAGATACTTTGAGCCCACACTTCTGTCAGAACTGGGATTAGAATTTGAAAATTCTAGTTTTCAAACCTGCAGTTGTAGGTGACTGCCTATCATGCAAAATATTAGCAAGTACTAAAGGGTAAATCATTGTTTCTGGAAAGTAAAGAAAAAGGCAAACCGTAAACCAACAACATCAAAAATGCAAATAAAAGTTTTCACAAACAATCTTCCAAATAAAAGTAAAGAAGATGCTCTAAGCACTTGCAGAAATTTGGAAATTCTATAGATTTCTGAATAGGAAGATATTTACATTTTTATTAGATCACAAATATCTTCTTAACTTTTTAGGTCAAATTAAGAGGGTTAATAATAAGTTCTTCTATCTCAGCACTAAGAGAAAGATTCTGCCAAGTACTTTCAATGAAATCAGTCAAATCAATGGCTCACTCTGCAGATGCAGACTCCGCTGGTTTGGGGTTTACAATTCTGTGTAGGAATGAATAGCAGAAATATGGCCTGCAATCACCTGCTATAACCAGCTGAAAAAAGAAATTTGGATGTGATATTTAGTTGCTATCAGACAACAGAACTACCGTCATCACAGCAGTTTCCAAGAATGAAAGTCCTGCAGTCTTACAGATTCTCAAAGAAAAACTGAATCAGACTGAAAATATACCTACCCCAGGGAAGACAAACCTGTTCAAAAAAATTGTGTCAGGCACTCAGATAAGGTTGCTTCTGAACTCATCTGAAGAGCCAAATGCTATAAGGAGAAAAGATATAGACCATATTTTGTGATGTTTATGTACAACAATAAAGGTCTTGTTGACAGAGTTGCTTGGAAGAATCTCCTGAAAGACTAGGATGTCAAATCAACAAAAATTAACTTTGGAGGCCATATTTATAGGAGATGACTGGAGAACAGAGCAGAGACTGGAAAGTACAAGGCAATCTGAGTTTGGCAATGCAATCCATTAGGAAAACATGCCAGAGCATAAGGAGCAAATGTTCCCCACAATGTGTTTGAATGCTAAAGACAACCATACATACTTTAAGCAACATGGCTTCCAAGAAGACTTCTCAAGTTCTGAATATGATGGGTTTTGCATAAAAGCTTATGAAAGCTTTCCAAATATTTACCTTGATATCTGAAGAATTCTAAACCTTTGTAAAATGAAGACGTGTAACAAACTAGACTGGTTTCTTATTACTTTGTCTCAATCAGGTTCACAAAGAACTCGGTCCATATATTAGCATGATAGAAAAAGTATCTTTGGGAAAGTTACCCTATTCACTATAATGATGAGTCACCAACACAACTAATTTAATCTTTCCTTACTGTGCTGACCTCCAAGCAATAACAGATTGAAGTCCATCTGACCTATTAAAAAATGCCACCTTCAAACCTGTTTTCCATTCTCATACAGAGACAATAACATGATGAGGAAAGAGGAAGTAGAGGCGACCAAATATTCTTCTCTAAGCTTTGTTTCCATGGAACATGAAATGTTTTCCATTGACTTTACTGAGCTGGGACTTTACTTCAAGTAGGTGGGGAGAAGTAAAAAGGAAGAGAAAATAACACAGTAGTTAAGCCTGTATTATAACTTGTGGTTACACAATTTGAAAAGATTCAAAGGAACTAAAGTAAGTAATTTATCTAATAGATATAATTCTAAGACTTTTCAGACTTTTGAAAACCTTCTGCAAGTAGAAGTCATGCAAAAGACAGTTACCTTCCCTTTATTCAATAAACTAAGTTTTCATACCACTAGATCAAACCTTTACAAAATTCAAATTATTCTAGATATCCTGTTCTATATGCACAATTTACTCAGTGGATTTGGTGAGAATTATGGAAAAATAACAAATCATTAATAATAATATTCCTTAAATGACAATTTTAACAAGAGTTAAAAACCAGAGGAGGAAGCAAAGTACTTGAAAGAATTTTCACTTGATTGAAAAAAAAATAGATAAAATCTATCAAATGGAACTGTATCTAACTGTGACAAGCTATTTTTGTAGTGGGTTAGAATATTATATCAGTAGCACACAAGATACACTTTCATTAATTAAAAATATAAAATTATATCATACAAATACATTTTAAACACATTCTTTGTATTCTGGAAGCTGTCTGGTATGTCACTGCCTTCTACCTTCCTGGACGTCCAACAGTACTGTAGTCTACTTAAAAAACACTAAGCAAATGCACTTTACTACAGGCTTACTAATTTGCTGCTTTCCTTGGAAGTCAATTGTTTAACTAAAAAAAAATAATAAAAGAAAAAAAAAACCACAAAAAACCCAAAATCACACAGATACAGATGTTATCTAAAAAAAAAAAATCCAAATTCTTACGAATGCTTGTTACACACCTTGGACAGGTACCAACAAAACAGATGCAAGTTTCATGAAAATCAAATACTGACAAAGATGAGTTAGTTTGCTTCCTTTCATTACCTCACACTTCTGCCAAGCATCCTTTAAATTATGTAATTGGACTAATAGTCTGTTGTATCTCACTGAAGCAGAGATCCAAGATGTGTTTGTGTTCCATTTAAACACTAGGAGCAATTTCAGTGCTGTGATCTCATGAGTGAAAGCATGCGTTTGTATGCTACTTTCAACTATTTCCCATTTCAAAGCAGTAAAAGTTTTTTAGCAGGGCCCTGCTCTTCCTCCCTGCTGCCTCTTATGACAGACCATAGTCCCAAGCTTGGTACAGACAAGGGGCTGGCACTTGTAAGTTAGTAGTTTGATGCAAAATCTACAAAGCTTATTTTATTTCAAAATTGCAAAATCCTTAGATGACCTCATATGTGAGCATCAAATGTCACCAGGGACAGTCCATAACACACAAACTCACAGCACATTATAAGATTAAAGCTTTTTAAAAAAAAATGAAAGCACATTGCATGCCTTAACAGAAAGTGGCAAAACAGAATAATAACTGACTGAACTCCTGGACTTCTCAACACTGTCAACATTTCTGTTTCATCTGCTTGTGTTTCATGACTCATTCAAATGTCAGCATGGAAATCACACTTATAAACACAACCTTCTAAGTATTTATAGCTTTTACTGTGAATTTTGAACAAGCTTTTTGATATTTTCATCTTATAACCAATTAATGAAAAACCACTCTGAGCAATAAAGAGAAAATAATGTTATATTCTGACAGATGTTTTGCATGTGTGCTGCATTTATGACAATGTTTTCACTATAAAGCTGGAAAGAGAAGCTGCAAATAATATTTTGTTTATCCACCACACCTTAAAAATACATCTTGTGAATCCCTAAAGGAAAATCAATGAAAAATCATACCAGATATTCAAATAAAGTTCCTTGAAATTACAGAAGTCTCCAACATTCTTGCCCAAAAGAATAAAAGGCTAGGTTCTTTCCTTACTCTCTTTTACTACTCTTTTTACAATCTCCTTAAACCTGGAATGTAAAATATCTATTACCTTGTTTCCACTTACTACACTTGGATGTCCTTTGCCTTCTGTTCTCTGAATTTCACTGAAAGAATCAGAACCTGAATGACTATTGCTCAAATCATTCTGCAGAGGCTGAGCCTGTGTTTTTATCGGTGATTATTGTTTGCAATAGTCTCATAAAACTGTTTTGTCCTCAGCTACAGAGTTCAACACAGAGACGTTTTTTATACTTTCTCTGTTTAGAAGTGAACCCTTTGCCTAATTCACAAATTTCCTCCTTCTTCACTTAAATATTTTTTAAAAGCTATATTATCCCACCATTTTACTGTTACGAAAAAATCTCTCCTTGCTAGAACAACAAAAATTTCAAAATCAAGTTACCCTTGAACTTTGCCAAAGAGCCTTGTACAAAACAGCTCAGACTAGCTGATGAAAAGGACATAAATCTTTTAGCACTTAAACACTTGTGTACATTCTGCCTTTTCTAACCGAAAACTGGAATGACTTTTTCATCATCCTGCCTTACACAGTTGCATTACAGAGACACTCAGCATCAGCAACACTGTGTCATCTAGGGCAGCGTGGCACTGAGAAGGATAGAGCTCAACTGAAGAAGCAAATTCCTCTGATGGCTACAGGGTAGTCCCTTGTGAAGCTCATCAGGAATCACAAGTACAGCTGCATAAATGCACCCTTCACCAAACAGTCAGTTGCTATTGACAGAAACTGCTCACTAAATGAGATGAGCGAAAACAAGGGAGTAGGAGGGTTTACACAAGGCAAGGTAACTTTTTTTCCTCTGGACTGTCATTGAGTTTTTGCTCACTATTACTATGACCCTCTAGAGAGGCCATTCTCAAAACAGATCAAAACAATCTGTGCTATTACCAAGCACGCACTCCTATGTAATCAGGAAGCCTGCATAAGAACACTGATAAAGTTAAAGCCTTGTTTTAGAGAAATACAAAAGTATCGCGGTATCAAGGACAAGAAATAAAGAGTAGTGCCCAGAAAGTGTGTTTTCACCAAAAAGTAAGCCTGTAATAGTACAGAAGAACTGGGAACAAGAAATATCTCCCAAGAACTAGAAATGAACCTCACTCCTTTTCGCATTTAGATATTAAAAGAAAAGCGAAAACCCCAAAAAATTAAAAGTCACAGTGAAACTACTGCAGAGTCAAGAAACAAAGCACATAAGAGCTAGAGAGAATGACAAGATCACTGATAGCTTGAGGGAAACTTTGAGAACTTAGGAACAGAAAGAAAGCATTGTGAAAATTAAGCCACTATAATTCATCTAATTGTAGGGAACGAGTGCCGTCTGCACAGCAGTAAAACAGTCTGAACTAATTTTTATTTGGATTACAAAATTATGTTAAACTACTGAGCACAATTGCTACAAGACCAGAAACAATGCATATATCTGATTAACAACATGCTATGGGTAAAATTATGAGCCACTGGATGACAGTATCTTTGTTCAAGTTGGGAGCAGAAGCAACTATACAGAGGTGGGAGACAGAGCTTCCTTTTAATGAAATAGGAGTGACAACCTGGGATGCAAACGTCCAGTGGGTACACTGTTGCCTGACAGTGCATACAGCTGAAAGGCCTAGAAATTTCAGAGATTCCAAGGCTGTGACTGCCACTGTAATCCCCCTCTTCAAATAATCACAAGCTATAAAATTTCACCCTGTAATTTCTACACATAGCCTAGTTAATAGGGCCAAATCTGTGGCTTATTATAGACTGTAAGCAAGAAATTAATTTCACAAGACATCTGCAAATCTCTCTTCTCTTCCATATTTTATATTTCACAGAATCAATACTTAAGGGAAATAAAAATTGTTTCTAGACATTTTGAAGTAACCCAGGTTTTGGAAAGCTGAGGTATGATTTTGCTTCCTCCCTCAATCTTATGACTTGATCATTAACTTAATCTCATAACTGTTGGCTGGGAGCTTCTGGCTTTGCACCATCAAGCCTTTTTAAAAAAGGCTTATCCAGTCAGAAAAATCATCTATTTGTCAATATGCATTGTGTATAGCCATATATCTGAGAACATCTATACCTGATGATTGGCCATTCTTCCCTCCTGTAAGAAGGAGGAGAGCCTCTGGCCAGGTACGTATTATATGGTTGATGGCATGGGAAGCCATTCCTCACACAGTACACTTTAAAATCTGTAGATCCAGAGTTTGTGAAGGAGCACTGCAGAGGTTTTGAGGCCCACATTGGTGTTGGATTAAAATTGATAGCAAGGATTCCCTGGAGGGCATCACCTTTTTGTTGTGGTGCTCCTTATACATATGTTCTTACCATAGTGCACAGTACATATAGCTTTTGTATTATGTTAGTACACAGCAGCCTCTTTTTCTGTATGAGTAACAATTACCTTGGCTGCATTATTGCTTTTTCACACTCCTTGTGAATTGACTTACAAAGAGCTTCCTTATAGATTTTCTGCCACTTATTAGAATAGGGAACGTAACTCCGTTTTCTTTAAGCATATTGTCTCTCTCGTTTACATTCATGTGCCCTTCACTCCTTAAGAGCAGGGTCAGTTCTTTAACAAAAAAACCCTCCTGTATTGTATTTCTCAATCTGAATAGGATGTTGTCTATCTGGTGATACTGTTGCTGGTTTACACAGGGCTCTAATGCTTGTAACAGTTTCATAGGAATGTAAATTCAATTCAGTATAACTTCATAAAGCTCTGTTGCATACCTTTGTTCTATAGCTAAAGCTACTACTTTCTCCGCACAAAGTCTCATGCCCCCTTCCTCCAGAAACTTAGCCATGTGCCTACCAAAAGCTCTCACCAAAATACCTAGGATGTCACTTAGTTTCCAGTACCCTTTCCCTAAGCATTGACTCCATCAGGTGCTGAACTGAGCCACACTGATGGAAAGGATACATCAGAGATTTACTTACTGTGTGCACACACAGGCAGTGGTGCAACTGGGAAGAACGAAAAGTGTGGGGATTTTTCCCCTGCTCCAGCTCCATAGAGACAGGAAAAGAGCTGCATATGAGGGTCTTTTTACCCAGGTAACAAGGGATAGGACAAGGGGAAACAGCCTCAAGCTGCACTACGGGAGGTTTAGATTGGATATTAGGAAAAATTTCTTCACTGAAATGGTTACCAAGCACTGGGACAGGCTGCCCAGGGAAGTGGTAGAGTTACCATCCCTGGAGATATTTAAAAGACATGTGGATGTGGTGCTTAGGGACACGGTTTAGTGGTGGACTTTGTGCCAGATTTACAGCTGGACTCCATGGTCTTTTCAACCTAAATGATTCTATTCTACATGAACAAGGGAATGGACTGGGACAGATGACTAGAGCTTAATGACCTTTTGATTAATTTGTTGCTGACATTCAGTCAGAGGAAGCAGCAGAACAGAGAAGAGAGCTACATGCAAAGGGAAGAACATCCCTGGAGATTGTCTAGGGTTTGCTGTGTATATAAACAAAGTTAGTACATGCTTTCCATGGTTATGCTAAACAGCTGTTTCATTATTTATGTAAAAAGTAGTAGCATATAAAGACTAGGATTCTTGGAAGGAAATCTTTTTTCTCTTCCTAAAGACATGCCTCTAGATTCCTGCAAGTGATATTTACTTCCTTAAGGGATTTCGTCAAATGCCTTCCAATGACAATTTACTTTCCATAAAGCCTCAATATGACAAACCACTCATATATGGTAGATTACTGTAGTCATACAATGACAGTGTCAGGGATAGACACTTACACAAGGTGATAAGGCAGTTTTATCTTATACAAGCAGAAAAATTGTAGTCATCTCAGCTGAATTTCTAGTTATTTCAGTTACAGTGCTTTATTTTGGAGTTGCTTTTATCCTCTTGGTGTAATTTTCTAAGTAGGTCTTGACACAATTTGCAAACAGTACACTCAGCACAGCAAAGCTGGCGCAGCATTGGTAGTGCTGCTGGAAAATTTCCTTCATAAATGCAGAACTCAAAGATGGTCTAAACAACTGCTTCCCAAACCTGCCTGCCCCAAATTTCAGTAGCAACCTCCTGCTTACATAAGCCACTCCACCCACAGGCCAATCCAAAACATTGGCTGCAAGGTATACAACACAAATCCTTGAACACCTGCTCTCCATCTTGTGCCTCCATCGAAGGGAGATTCTTGTAATCTATGTACTAGCAATGACGACATGCCAGTCTTTGATTTATGCATAATGTTGTAAAAACTAAAATAAGCTCTGGTTTGCTCCTTTTCTGCCAATTTTGTCTCCATTCTCATCTAACCTTCTAATCTTTGGGAAAGTTTCTGCTACTTAGAATCTAACTGAGCAGAATTCTCCCTGAATACTTGATTGTCCAAGTCTCCCTGGACCTCTGTAGTCTCACACATGCAAAAACTCTGCTGTTTCAGCACTGCAGAAGGCATGGGATGCCTCAAAGAATTATCCAGAGTTCCAGAATTGTGGCCAGAGAGCATGAGAATGGCCCCTACATGACTTCTTACGGCAAAATGAAACTGACCCTGCAACATGTGGCAGTGTCTAAGGAAACACTCACCTCGGCTTCCTACTACTCAGTGATTCCATGCCAAGGTTGTTTCAGAACTAATAACTACTTTGCCTTTCTACATGAGCCAAATTTGTAAGCACAAAAAAACCAAAACCCAAACCTGTCATATGAGGAGACCCTTGCATTTGCTGCCTCTAGCATAATATTCTGTAATCCATTCATTAGCTACTGCCAGGTCATTGTCTCTCCAACAAAATTATAACTTCTAATGTCTTGAGCCCATTTTCCCCAATGATCCTGAAATGCAGACATTAGAGAATAAGGTTAAACCGTATTTTTGAGGCTATGTGTATCTCAACATTAAGAGCTATGGACCACTACTGAAATCCAAATGATATTCCAATTAATTAAATCATAAAATACTTCAAACTGATGTATAGAAGATTTATAATAATACATGCACTCCTAAGTTACCACATTATAGACCTGAATGAGTATTTGTGCATATTGTTCTTAAAGGTAGCCAGTAAAAGCCTGTTGATTCTGGTCAGATGAAATGCTGAATGTGTTCCATGGACAAAACTGTTTGGGAACAGGGAAATTTACCCCATGTATTCTTACTGTTCACATGCAACACAGATGAATCCAAGTCACAAATCTACACAATTTCTACAAGGTGTTGTACAAAAAGAGGAACAGAAAGATAGCTTCTACTACCACAAAACACTTTTACCTTGTGATCATAAGATACGCTTCAGAGAGTAGCCACTTCTACCATGTTTGCTATGGGAAAGCCACAGTCCTACTGAAGGCCTGCGGATGCGACTAATACACATCTGTTATTACTGCAGATGAAAGCAATCGGAAAAAATGTAAATTGTAGTAAAACTGCCAAAAATTCAATAACTAACTTTTACAGCTTTCAAATAACAGGAAAGCTCTGGCCCTGAGCAATTTAACTTCAAAGATGGATATAACTTCAGAAATGGTCCTGCTTTTTGTTCTGGCATTGGACCAGATGACCTCAAGAGTTACTTTTTGGCCTAAATTATATGATTTTGTGAAATTATAGTTACCAAAGTGAAATATAAACAGTCTTGAACTTTCATGCAATATTAATTTACACCTTAAAACTGTAACTTCTGCATATGGTACAATAAATTCCATGAGCAAAAAAACCCCTTTATTAGATTTGATGCATCTCAAGAGTTTATGTATCATCTAAGGAATCAAATCACCAATAAAGATATTAACATAGTGCATTACACCAAAATGCACAAAGTGAAATCAGAAATTTATTACAGAAGCTTTCTATAACCAAAGACCTTTTATCACCATGTGCCCCTTGCAGACTCTCCTGTTAAATGATGATGGTTTAATAGTAACGCTTGAGAGCTGGAGCTATTCTTGCTTCACCTTTTCTTCTAAACTATGAATGCATCTCCACCAGTGCTTTAGTTCCGATCAGGGTTATATTTTCAAAGCAAAGCTCCTGATTGTCTCCCCTTTTCATGCCTTGATTTGCGTTACAGAACAGTCGTAGAGTATGAGAACTGACTCCTTTTGGAGTGATCAAAGCTCTGCAAATACATCTAGAAAGCTATTTCTCAGTGAGTTCTAGGATACTGATGTTGTTAAGCTGAGGTGCCTTTTTCAGCTTTGCACATCAAGCATTACTAAAAACTAATCCTGTGATATACCTAAAGGTTAAATAAATATGAACCATGCATTACTGTTGATGGGAAGAGATGCTGAATGTAATGGCCTAACCACCTAACAACACAGCACTGGCAGAACAACGAATAGAAAGCCAGCAGCATCCTGAGTTTCTGCTCCTCTCCCTTCTTAGGCATCAAGGTGGAATTGAAACATCAGTAAATAAGAACTATATTGCAAGCTATTGCTTAGTGGACCAAAAGTCCTTTTAATGCCATAGCATGGAAGGAGCACTTTATGACTTTCATACAACCTTTGACACCCTATTTGCAACTTTGAGAGATGACTGCTGTAATTTGTCCTAATGCTCACCCTCTGGCTTGCTCACAAATTCACAACTTCACTGCTGTGTCTATATAACACCTTAAATATTGGCAATATAGTCTCCATTCAGCAGTTAAAGCAAGTATGGAGTGTACTGTAGTAAAACAAACAGCTGTACCCTACACAGAATAGTTCAACCCTCCAAATGAAATACCGAAATGAATCTCTACAGTGCATCTAGCTTTATTGCACAGAGAGATGAGTCCATGAAGACTATATACACAGAAGCATTATTTTTTGATGGAAGTATAGTACTTAGCTTTTAGAAAAGCAGTACTGACTGGTTTTCCTCTGCTCCACTCTCAAGTACCATGTACCCAGCTGTCCCTTTTACACAGCTTTATGTATCATTCTATGTATTATTTATAATTGGAAAAGGCAGAGCCACACAAGAGTCAGAACTCATTTACATATCAGTTGTGCAGTAAGCTATTGATGCTTTTGTGTCAAAGGTATTTCTGTTTATTCAGCAGACTACAAAAGTAAATTAAAAAAAATCAAATACTAAGTTTCAGTTAAGAGACCATTATGATTTTTCCTCCAAAATATATTATAGTTATATATTGATTTAATGGCCTGTCACTTTTAAAGTGACTGCTTTTAACACAGTTGCACATAGTTGCCTTTATTATTTCAAAAGCACTTTCAAGTGTAGAATTATGGAATTAGTGTACTTACATTAAAGAAAAATAAGGCAGAATGCCCATCATCTTAACTTCATGTTCCTTTAATAGACATTCATTCTTTATCTTTTTCTTTTTCTTTTCAAACGTAAAAAACCTTGAAAGACTTAAACCAAGTTTGGTTTAATAAGAGAAAATAAGAGGACTGCCACACAGAAAATGACTAAATTATGCTCAGTTTAGGGGTTCCACTTTACTCTTTCGCCTCAGGCTTTTGGGACATTAAGGCCATGTTATAAATCCTGGTCAGTGCTTTTTTATAAAGAGCAGAAATGAGAGTTTATTAGCATCACAGTGGTTGCCTCAATAATGACAACAGTTGCTCATTACTGCTCATTAGATTCATATTAGATTCATTTGCAATAGCAATACATCTTCTATTCATACTCGATTGCAAAACAACAGATATGATTTGACACCTGCTGTAGTACAGAATTCATTAGCAAGTAATAATACAAATAGGAATTCAATGGATGGACTTAGTCTTCTGTCTCTGATGGGTCTGAAATTTGTCATTTAATGTAGAATTTATATGGGACAAATACCACAGCAGGCAATCAGCTTCTTGAAATCACACGTGCTCCAATAAAACATCACACACAGAACCAGATCTGCGAAGAGTAAACAGACATACAAACAAGCAAATTAATAGTACCATATGCAGTATATTACATATGCAGTAATATACATGAGCTGTTTCTATTGATATCCCTAATATATAGATTAATGTAGTTACTAATTTTTCAAATCACAGACATATGCAAAAACGTAGCCTTTCGTCAAACCACTAAGTCAACAGGTGAACAGGTCTGATTTTCCCTTGAAAACTTCATGGAGAAACTGAGCCCAGGATGTAACCAAAATACTACTTAAATGCCATTGCCTTACTTTACTCATACTGTGCGTAACTATTATTGTATTGCTATACTTTGGGGGCACCAAACTAATAATGGTTCTTAAACAGGCTGAACTCTCTCCTTAAAAATCCCATGGGGAAAAAAAACCCACCAAAATTATCTCAAAACTTGGCAGTCCTTGCCTTTTATCCTGTGCAAGGGATGCAGGTATACCCAAGTTGACACAGTTTCTCACAGCATTCTGCTTCAGAAACTGTCAGCCTCTGGCCTGGAGAGGCAAACGCTCTCCTGGGTGGAAAACTGGCTGGATGGCCGGGCCCAGAGATTGGTGGTAAATGGTGTGAAATCCAGCTGGAGGCCAGTGACAAGTGGGGTTCCCCAGGGCTCAGTGCTGGGTCCAGCCCTGTTCAATGTCTTCATCAATGACCTGGATGAAGGCATTGAGTGCACCCTTAGCAAGTTTGCAGATGACATTAAGCTGGGTGGAAGCGTCGATCTGCTGGAGGGTAGGGAGGCTCTGCAAAGGGATCTGAACAGGCTGGACCGCTGGGCAGAGTCCAATGGCATGAGGTTTAACAAGGCCAAGTGTCGGGTCTGCACTTGGGGCACAACAACCCTATACAGTGCTACAGACTACGAGAAGTCTGGCTAGAAAGCTGCCTGGAGGAGAGGGACCTGGGGGTGTTGGTTGACAGCGACTGAACATGAGCCAGCAGTGTGCCCAGGTAGCTAAGAAGGCCAATGGCATCTTGGCTTGTATCAGAAATGGCGTGACCAGCAGGTCCAGGGAGGTTATTGTCCCTCTGTACTCGGCACTGGTGAGACCTCTCCTTGAATACTGTGTTCAGATCTGGGCCCCTCACCACAGGAAGGATGTTGAGGCTCTGGAGTGAGTCCAGAGAAGAGCAACAAAGCTGGTGAAGGGGCTGGAGAGCAGGCCTTATGAGGAGCAGCTGAGAGAGCTGGGGTTGTTTAGCCTGGAGAAGAGGAGGCTGAGGGGTGACCTCATTGCTCTCTACAACTACCTGAAAGGAGGTTGTAGAGAGGAGGGTGCTGGCCTCTTCTCCCAAGTGACAGGGGACAGGACAAGAGGGAATGGCCTCAAGCTCCACCAGGGGAGGTTTAGGCTGGACATTAGGAAAAAATTTTTCACAGAAAGGGTCATTGGGCACTGGAACAGGCTACCCAGGGAGGTGGTTGAGTCACCTTCCCTGGAGGTGTTTAAAGGATGGGTGGACGAGGTGCTGAGGAGCATGGTTTAGTTTTTGATAGGAATGGTTGGACTCGATGATCCGGTGGGTCTCTTCCAACCTGGTTATTCTATGATTCTAAGTGCTACAGCTCTTCGCATCAAGAGAAGTAGAGAAAAAGTATAGGTTGATTCTAAAATCTAGCCCTGCATATGCCAAAATAATTCGCAGTATATTACCCTTAGCCTCACTATTAACTTTCATGGTATTTCTGATGCTGTTTCTCAAGGTACAAAGCAAATAACTCCTTTCGGTCCACTGCCCAGCTGCTAATTAATCTATCAAGTTATTTATTCCCTACAAATTAATGTTTATGCAAAGGAGTTTCAGTGTGTTGCTACCCCTCAAAACACCTAACATCTGAAAAACTACGGTTTTGCTTACTCTCCCTCTGGAAAGCAATTTCTTCACAATTTCTTCTCAAATCTATTTCTTACAAGAATCTGTTTCAAGCACAGAAGTTCCTCAATTCATGGTCATAATCTAACTCGGTTTTCCACAGCAGAACTGAATATGATCATTGCTCTCTACCAGCACTGTTTTAGAGAGAACATGATTTAACACTTAAGGAATATACAGGACAGTAAAAATGAATTCTCAGTTAAAGACTACCGAATATGTATTCTGAATTTCATAATAAAAATACTTGATCTGATGCAACCTAGTCTCAGTCCTGACTTTTCTTCAGACTTCTTAAGTGACATTACCAGCCCGTGGTCATTCTATGATTCTCATTTTCCTTCAAATCAGCAGGCTCAAAAAGTATAGCCTTAAACTGGGTATTATTAAATTGTTCTGTTTGTCTTATACAAGTATCTCAGTGCCTCACAACTTCATATTCACAGCATTTGTTGTTGATGCTCATGAAAGCAGTAACACCAAGCTGAACAGGTCCAGAGGTAGATCCACAGGAAACTAGCAACCTCTTTGTCATTCACAAATTCCCCTTTCAATTTATTACTCTTTGCCCATTTCTCCACTTGTTTTACACTTCTTGCATTTACTCAACACATTCTGCAGCTTAATTAATAATTTCCCACGTGATTCTGTATTAAATGCCTTGCTGAAGCCCAAATCAATTGGTTCTATCACACTCGTCTGGCAAATCAGTTATCCTAGCAAAGACAGATTCCGAGTTAGCCTGGCACAATGCAAAGAAATACTGCATTTTATTCCAGCTTCCATTTATGATCATGGGCTGTTATTACTCTTTCTTTCAAAATTAGTTCTAAAGCTGCAAACTGTTGAAATCAGGCAACCAGTTTTTCACTTGCTCAAATCACTTTCTTTTCTTAATTGTAAGTATTTTCTGTAGGGTAATACGCCATACTAGACACATTTATTTTCCCTGCAGTCTGTAAACTATGGAATGGAAGTTGCCATTTTCCCTCTTCTATCATGTGACACAAAACATTCAAAACATGTATTAAACAGAAAGACCATTCATAAAACAGCATTTATAAAAGGCAGGCAAATATTCCTCCTCTAAGCGAACACTGTTTTCTCTGTACCTCTAGAAACTATCTGTATTATTTGAAATTTATTTTAATGTATGAGCTCTTACCCCTGCTCTTTATCCTTCTCTCTAAATTGACGAGATATGGATTTGACGCGTGGACAGTACAGTGGATAAGAAACTGGTTGGATGGTCATATTCAAAGAGTAGCGGTCAATGGCTTGAAGTCCAGATCACAGAATCACAGAATCACAGAATAACCAGGTTGGAAGAGACCCACCGGATCACCGAGTCCAACCGTTCCTACCAAACACTAAACCATATCCCTCAGCACCTCGTCCACCCGTGCCTTAAACACCTCCAGGGAAGGTGACTCAACCACCTCCCTGGGCAGCCTGTTCCAGTGCCCAATGACCCTTTCTGTAAAGAATTTTTTCCTAATGTCCAGCCTAAACCTCCCCTGGCGGAGCTTGAGGCCATTCCCTCTTGTCCTGTCCCCTGTCACTTGGGAGAAGAGGCCAGCACCCTCCTCTCTACAACCTCCTTTCAGGTAGTTGTAGAGAGCAATGAGGTCACCCCTCAGCCTCCTCTTCTCCAGGCTAAACAACCCCAGCTCTCTCAGCCGCTCCTCATAAGGCCTGTTCTCCAGCCCTTTCACCAGCTTTGTTGCTCTTCTCTGCACTCTCTCCAGAGCCTCAACATCCTTCTTGTGGTGAGGGGCCCAGAACTGAACACAGTATTCGAGGAGCGGTCTCACCAGTGCCGAGTACAGAGGGAGGATAACCTCCCTGGACCTGCTGGTCACGCCGTTTCTGATACAAGCCAAGATGCCATTGGCCTTCTTGGCCACCTGGGCACACTGCTGGCTCATATTCAGTCGGCTGTCAACCAACACACCCAGGTCCCTCTCCTCCAGGCAGCTTTCTAGACAGACTTCTCCCAGTCTGTAGCACTGCATAGGGTTGTTGTGCCCCAAGTGCAGGACCCGGCATTTGGCCTTGTTAAACCTCATGCCATTGGACTCTGCCCAGCGGTCCAGCCTGTTCAGATCCCTTTGCAGAGCCTCCCGACCCTCCAGCAGATCGACACTTCCACCCAGCTTAGTGTCGTCCGCAAACTTGCTAAGGGTGCATTCGATGCCTTCATCCAGGTCATTGATGAAGACATTGAACAGGGCTGGACCCAGCACTGAGCCCTGGGGAACCCCACTTGTCACTGGCCTCCAGCTGGATTTCACACCATTTCCCACCACTCTCTGGGCCCGGCCATCCAACCAGTTTTCCACCCAGGAGAGTGTGCGCCTGTCCAGGCCAGAGGCTGAAATGGAGATCCATGACAAGTGGTGTCCCTCAGGAGTCCGTACTGGGATCAGTGCTGTTTAATATCTTCATCAATGATATTGACAGCGAGATTCAGAGCACCCTCAGCAAGTTTGCAGATGACACCAAGCTGAGTGGTGCAGTTGCCACACCAGAAGGATAGGATGTCATCCAGAGGGACCTGGACAGGCTGGAGAAGTGGGCCTGTGAGAACCTCATGAGGTTCAACAAGGTCAAGTGCAAGGCAATCCCCATTTTCAGAACACAGTGGGGGATGATGTGAGGGAGAGCTGCCCTGCAGAGGAGGACTTGGGGGTGCTGGTCAATGAGAAGCTTGACAAGAGCCGGCAATGTGCACTCACAGCCCGGAAGGCCAACCATATCCTGGGCTGCATCAAAAGAAGCGTAGCCAGCAGGGCGAGGGAGGTGATTCTGCCTCTCTATTCCTCTCTTGTGAGACCTCATCTGGAGTACAGTTTGGGAATCCTCAGCATAAGAAAGATACGGAGCTGTTGGAACGGGTCCAGAGGAGGGCTACAAAGATGACCCAAGAGCTGGAGCACATTCCGTATGAGGACAGGCTGAGAGTTGGTCTTGTTCAGCCTGGAGAAGAGAAGGCTCTGTGGAGATCTTATAGCGACCTTCCAGTACCTGAAAGGGGCCTACAAGAAAGCTAGAGAGGGACTATTTATAAAGGCTTGTGGTGATAGGATGAGGGGGAATGGGTATAAACTGGAGAAGGGCAGATTTAGACTAGACGTTAAGAAGAATTTCTTCACCATGAGAGTGGTGAGACACTGGAACAGGTTGCCAAGGGAAGCTGGGGATGCCCCATCCCTGAAGGTGTTCAAGGCCAGGTTGGATGCGGCTTTGGGTCATCTGATCTAGTGAGATGTCCCAGCCCATGGAAGGGAGTTGGAACTAGATGATCTTTAAGGTCCCTTCCAACCCTAACTATTCTATGATCCTGTGATTCTATGATTCTATGATATACAGAGCAGACTTCATAGAAAAGTCATACACAATTAGTTCATGAGGAACAATTAAAAAACAACAGATCTAACAGCAGTTCTAAGCCTGGATTTTCAAGAGCCACTATAAATGCAAAACAAGGGGAAAAAAAGTCTCACAGGCAGGGCAAAGCCTCACTTGAATAAGCTAACTGCTTTTAAAAATCAGCTGTTCAGGAAATTACTGGTATGATTTTTGTGATTATTGCAGAAATCACAGCCACAGATTCTGAATTTACCAAGCAAGGCCATCCAATTAACCCATCAGTCTCCTTTCACAACTATAGCTCTGCTCATGGAACTGACTGCATTGCAATGGGTAGTGGAGCACTTTCAAATGAGGACAGTGACTTGCTTTCCTGGGCATGCTGGAAAACAGACACATTGCTATCTTATTAGATGCACTATACAACCTATTTGCCACTTCACCTCTGTTTTTAATTAAAAAAACAAACCAAAACAAAACAACCCCAAAATACCCAAAGCCCAACAACAAATTGAAAACAGCCTGAACAGTCATTAAAATAAACAGCTTCCTGATTTCTCCTGGGAAAGGAGGCATCGGCACCCTGCCTCTTTCCTTCTGGATGGGATCTGAGAAATAACAATGCAAATATATTAACATTGTGTGGCCAGGACTATTTTCTATTAATATGCCACTAATACAATAGACCTTTGCACTACATTTAAAGATCATGAAGATCAATATTTATTCTAAGGTCAAGAGAAAAAATCAATCTTGCAGTAAAATAAGTCATATTTAATATATCCTACCAGGATAATTAAGTTTGTACATAAAAAAATAGCATGGATATGTGAATAATGAATGCTATGACAGATGAGTTTCCTTACTCAGATAAGTTCATGTGAATAGTTTCAGAAGTGGAGAGTCTTAAATGAGTATATGAACCTTCTCCCTGAGTACTTTGCCAAATTTCTCTTTGTTTTTTGCTACATTTTCACATGCACTGCTGTATAGAGAAAAAAAAAAGTCACTGATTCCTATATATCAAGAACACTGGTACACTACTAATAATATACCTGTAATTCTTTCACTTCCATCCCTAGATATCCTTTGAAAAGACAGTGTCTCAGTAATAAACACTGGAAGCTTCGCAACCTTTCTCCCGCTTTCTGGACCAGCTTATCTTTACTTTTATGCCCAAGATAAAATACACGAGAATATCAGTAGAGGCAAACTACTAATTTCCTTTCTAAAGCTGTAATAACTTTAACTTTACGCAAATTTTGTGCGTCCATTGGTTTGGAGGGGAGCAGAAGCCTGAATAAAATAAGCCCGAAATAGTGACAGAAAGAAGAACATATGTTCATCAGTTCAAATACAACACAGGCCCCACAATAAGGTAGGGCTAATGTTCACCATCAGAAAATAGCCATAGCGATGATGCATAGACAGTAACTCTCGCCTAAGTATCTCAGTGCCTTAAAATAAGCCGCCTGGACTGCTTCAGATGGATAAAATGAAACAGAGATGAAATTATTCGTATAAGGTCAGTCAGTAGTAAAGCCAGGATTAGGATTCCTAGAATCACTCCCACAAGGAATATCATTCCTGATACCCTTCTCTGCTCTAGCCACAAGACATTCTGCTCTCCCTGCAAATACAATCCATTCCCACAACAACAATAAACTTAAATTGTCTCTTTGCAAGTTTCTGGAAGTAAATAAACATGGAAAAGATAACACTTTTTCTTCAGTGCTCATAAATAATTGCCTTTCAAAGGTATGAGCAATAAAACCTCTGACATACAAGAGAGAAGGAACACATCCAGGGTCTGAGTAACTTTTCAGTTATAGTGATAGGAACTGGGAGTAACCTCTCATCCCAACAGCCACTAAAATAATGCAAGAGCAGAAACAGCGTTGGGGAAAAGAATCCTGACCCTGACTGTACAGACAGAACCTGTAGCTCATTCAAAACACAGACATCACTACTTCCCTGGTTCAGGGCTTTTGTTGCCAGAAGGTGTGACCACATGATATTAATCTCCTTTTTCGGTTAGTTCTGGGTGTAGAACTTGTTACATATTTCCATGGCATCAGTAGCAAGGTGAGTGTTAAATTAGGACTGGGTAGGCAACTTACAGAGGCTAAAGCAGTCCCTCTAGAAGCACAAGAGTCATTTGTTCATTCAGGCTACTTGGCATGAAAGTGAATGTCAGCTATTCCACTGCTCCTGTACTTAATTAGAGCTTTTCAGCTAATTTGTTTGAAGTATTATATTTGAGATGAAAATTGCAAGATCACCATCTTTTTGTATTTTCGTCAGACAGGACTAATTTCTTGTCTGCCTCTTAAAAGTCTGTTTTCTTCTGCTCTGTTTAACACGTAAAAGCCTTTAATACTTTGAACTTATTGTGAGATACAAAATACAAGAACTGTCTACACAGAAAGCCTTAATCAGTCAGAAAGTAGGTAAATTATGTCTTCATGCCATCCATATTGAGTGTCCATTACTCCTGGACATAGCACATTAACTGACTCATTAGCTATTTCAAACCATATGGACTTAGGTTTGGGAGGGTTGCTCTGATAATATCCTGAGGTGAGCTTCCTAATTATTGTAATTATGTGATCTCAATCATGGGGCCAGTCACACAAAATAGAGTCAAGAGTCTTTAAAATGGGTGTCAATGCACCTAGACAATGACTGAGTTGGGCAACATGCCCCCTGGATGTTGGAGATCCCTTGATACTGCAAAAAGTAATTACTTTAAACATTCTAAGAAACCTGCAGCGAGCACAGCAACAACTGAATAAGCAAGCAAGCACATGGGACTCAAGCACAAACACAAATAGATTTCTCGGCAGAAAGTGGGAAGCAGTTTGAAACTTGATGCCTCATCATCAATGGTCTTAATACAGAGATGTTACATCTCTAGTGTAAATTTAGTCACGATATTTTAAGCAGCAAGGAGATCTGGAGTGGAGGGGAGGACTTAAATGTGGAAGTGTTAAAATGTCAGTGTTAAATACCACAAAAGCATTACAATGCAACAGCGAGAGAAGCTAAATGTTGCTTACGTACAGTAGCAAATATAGGGGCTTTGTGTATGCAATACTGCAAAATTTCATGTAAATGACTGAAATCTTTTACATTTTACAGGCTTACTTGCAACTTTCAAAGTGAATCTTGGGCACCTACAAATCCAAAAGGCCAGATATTAAGTGGCACCAGACACTTCAATACATAGCTAGATAGCAGAACTATACATTCAAACTTTATTTGGGTATCTAATGTTGATCCACAATGCAAAATAATCTATGCCGATATCTTCACCCCAAAGCTAGATCACTGTACTTGCCTTGCAGAAGAGGTAGTCCAGGATATTAGCAACAAGCACAGAATAACGTAAAAAGTATAGCACCGCTATTTTCTTTATCAGTAAGGTAACAGTGACCCATACTGATTCCACAGAGAAGCCTGTAAGATTTCCTCACCTATCACATACCAATATTGTGCGTATCAAATAAAATCAATGAATAAAACCCTACAGATAGCAGGATACAAAGTAAACATCCAATCAGAGCCATTTTCCACCACTTCTCCTATATAATTCTGAATAACCAGAAAATGCCCTCCTGAGCTGCAGAAGGGATAGATTCTTCATTGGAAGGGCCTGTGACCCTCAGCTGGTTGCAACTATGTGGCATTAGTAAGTAAAATAACAGTGATTTGGTAGCATTTTCAGTTGTATATTAAGCACAATTTGTATATTTTTACTCCTATGAGCATATGCACCTTTCTCTTGTAAGCATGCTCGAATTTGGCAGCAATATTGGTTATATTACTTTGAAGGCAACTAGCACCCATCACAATTAGGCTTTCCTGAAAAAAAGCCCCAAACAACAAAAAAACCCCAAAACACCTTTTTTGGCCATTCATTTTCCTCATTCACAAAATGCTAATTCGGAGCAACTGCGAAGAGGCAATGGAGGCTTTAACCTGACCAAATGAAGCTCATGTTTCTTGGGTGAACTCTTAATTGGCTAACAAAAAAAAGCCCCGTCTCCAGTTCAGCCACATAGGAAAAGAGGTTTTCTTAGTCCCACCCACAAAACACAGAATGAGCTATTTATAGGGCAAAATGTCTTTGTACCAAGTTCTAATATGATTAGACCTTATTCTTTGATCTTTGTTGATTATTTTATAAAGATACATGTGGTTGGGTTTTTTTTTCTTATCTAGACCTGAATTGTATGGGAAGTTTGCTAGTGACATTTGTATGCATTTTGGGGGCTTATTTGTTATGGTTGTTTATTAATAACCACCTGGATTTAAGTGACAAACAAACTAATTTTTCAGAAGTAGTCTGATATGGACAGGAAACTTCTTGTAGTAAGTTTTTTTGTTGTTAATTGTTTGGTTTGGGTCTGCTTTTGTCTGGGTGTTATTAATCTGCTTTTCTCTGGATTTGTCTTTGAGGGATTTTCAGCTATTGTAATGAATGATAAAAGCTTTAAAATCTTTGATCTTAAGTTTACTTTCTCTCTAAAAAATACCTAAACCTAGGTAAATACTTCTGCCTGAATTGTAGAGTATATACCTCAATGCTTTCAATGTAGCTGGGTTCAGCTCCAGGAAATCCATCGGTTTCACAGCTTCTGAAGGGAATTTGTCAGTGAAGTTAGACATAGTTTGCTTTTTTTTTTTTTTTCAGGCATCTCCTCTGTGAAACTAAGAGACTTGATATCTTCTGCAGAAATTCCTTTAACAAAAAGGTCTGAAGAGATTTCCTTGCTGGGACTCTCTGTGAGAGAAAAGTATCTAGTCTCTTCTGGAGAAATATCTTTAATGGAATTGTGAAAAGACTTTTTTTCTGAAGTGTCTCCTGTGAAATACAGCAGTTTTCCTTCTTCAGTAGTTGCTCCCTTAACAGAAATATCTGAGGATAGGGCAGCACACATTGCTGCTCCTCCTCCTGTATCAGCACTGTGTCCTGCTTGTGGTATAAGAGCCAGGGCAGCTCTTCCTTCTTCACTGGTGCCTCCTGTATTGCCTCCCCAGGAGATGCTGGAACGTCACTCTCTAAGTCCAGCTTTTGCTGTACAGGTCCAGGCACTTTTTTCATGTCTGTATTTAGCTGCAGACACCTCGTCGTCTTTAAGAGGTTCACTCTTGGCTCCCTTCACCACAACAGAAGTTTGGCCTTCAAACTTCTTGGCAGCAGCATCTGTTTGTTTTTCAAATAGATCTGAATCTATTGTTTCTAGTTTTCCCTCCAATGGAGACACGTGGAAAGGTGTGCGTCCTGCACTAGTCGGGGCAGGTGGGATGGGAGAGGCCATTTTGACTATACTGCTGTCAGGACTCATGCATCACTCTTCAGCCTCTGCAGCCTGGGGAAATGGTCTTCAATGGGGAAACCAATGGGAAACCACCATGCCTACTAAACCATGTCCTGAAGGGCCATGTCTACACAATATTTGAACACTTCCAGGGAAGGAGACTCCACCACTTCCCTGGGCAGCCCATGCCAATGCTTCACCTCTCCTTCAGTAAAGAATTTTTTTTTCCTAATATCCAGTTTAAATCTCTCCTGGTGCAGTTTGAGGCCAGGTGAGAGGCTGTGCCAAAGGCTTTAGTGAAGATTGAGGTAGATGACATCCACGGCCTTTCCCTCATCCAGTAGGTAGGTCCCTTGATCATGGAAGATCAGGTTGATGAAACAGGACTTGCTCTTCATGAACCTGAAGTGCCTGGGCCTGCTCCTCTGGCTGACATGCACTTTCCAAGTAAGTGTATTCAAGATGAACTGCTCCATAATCTTTCCTGGTACTAAGGTCAGGTTGAGAGGATAATGGCAGACCAGAAGTTTGCATCATTTCTATGGGAACACTAATCAACACATTATCAGGATATCCTTGATGAGCAAATGTGGGGGCGTTGTATTGCCCTCTGAGTTTCTTGGGCATTTCAATATTTGGCTGGCGATCAGGCACTAGCAGTGATCATAGTGTCAGTACTCTTTAATGTCTTCATAAATGACCTGGATGCAGGACTTGAAGGTTTACTAAGTTTGCAGATGAAACTCTCGAGGGCAGAGAGGCCCTGCAGAGGGATCTGGACAAAACAGATCATCCAGTTCCAACCCCTTGCCATGGGCAGGGACAGCTCCCACTAGATCAGGTTGCTCAAAGCTTCATCCAACCTGGCCTTGAACACTTCCAGGGATGGGGCTTCCATGGCTTCCCTGGACAACCTGTACCGGTGCTGCACTACCCTCACCGTGAAGAATTTCTTCCTAATGTCTAATCTAAATCTTCCCCCTTCCATTTTAAAGCTATTCCCCCTTGTCCTATTGTTACATGCCCTTGTAAAACTTGCCCATTTCCCCCTGAAGCTGCACCAGGGAACAGCACTGTGTGTGCAGGCTGAGGGGAGGTGGGAAACCCAGCACAAGATTGATACAAGAATCATAGAGTCATAGAATCGCCAGGTTGGAAAAGACCCATTGGATCATCGAGTCCATCCATTCCTACCAAATACTAAACCATGCTCCTCAGCACCTCGTCCACCCGTGCCTTAAACACCTCCAGGGAAGGTGAATCAACCACCTCCCTGGGCAGCCTGTTCCAGTGCCCAATGACCTTTTCCGTAAAACATTTTTTTCTGATGTCTGGCCTGAACCTCCCTTGGCAGATCTTGAGGCCATTCCCCCTTCCCCTGTCCTCTGTCACTTGGGAGAAGAGGCCAGCTCCCTCCTCTCTACAACCTCCTTTTAGGTAGTTATAGAGAGCAATAACGTTTCCCCTCAGCCTCCTCTTCTCAAAGCTAACAACCCCAGCTCCCTCAGCCGCTCATCGTAAAACTTTCAAGCAGTTTTTTCCAGACACTGTTCATTCTTTGAAGATGGTAATGCCTTGTGTTCAGTATGATCTGTGCTGAACAGATGTATCTTCTTCTGTAATCACCTCTGTTTGGAGTTTCTCCCTATCTTAAAGCCAAGGTCAAGCAGAGAGCTGGAGCCAAAGCTCTAATTCAGCAAGAGTTTTGACTGGTGTGAAGTTCATAATAACATTAAAATTAGTCCTTGGAAAGTAACAGGATATGCATAAGATTCCCAGGAGAATTTATACACATACATGTAAGTGGGAAATATTCTGTCCCCAACTCTTGTATCGCTGCACGCCATCGATGGCGATCGCTCCCTCGTGTTGCCCAGGCCCGATAAAGGATTCTTGCTTTCTGAGACTCCAAAACGAGTCTTGAGAGAGAGTTTATTTGCGGGCATTTTCCGTATCCCCCACCTCCTCCCTCCCCGCCGCGCTCCGCCCCGCTCGAGCGGGGCTGGGCAGCTGACGGAGGGCGGGAAACAGCGCGCGACATCGCCCCTTCCCCCCGCCCCAGCCCCGACCCGGGGCGGCTGAGGGAGGGCGGGAAACAGCGCGAGACATCGCCCCCCCACCCGGGGCGGGAAACAACGGGAGACATCGCTCCCCCGCCGACCCGGGGCGGCTGAGGGAGGGCGGGAAGCGGCGGTGACTGCGTCCCGGCCGGGGCCGTCCCGGTCTCTCCCCTGTGTCCCCGCCTCGGGCTTTTCCCCGCGGGAAGACGCCGCCCCGCCGTTTCCTTCTTCTCCCGCTGAGGGCGGGCGCTCCCGGCCTGCGGGAAGTTTTCTTTTTGGGAAGCTGGGCGCTCCCGGCCTGCGAGAAGTTTTCCTTTTGGGAAGCTGGTGGAGGTGGGTCCCCGTCCCGCCGGCCTGTGCCGCCCCGCTGCCTTGGCTGAGGTCGTGGGGAGGCAGCCATCCGTTTGACAAAAAGTCAACTTCTTTCATTTCTTTCCCCCTCTGAAGGTGCGATGCCGCCCAAGGGTCGAGGCAGAGGCAAGCTGCCGGTTCCTCTCCCGAAGGACATGATCCTGAAAGACACAGAAGGAAAAGTCTGGAGGCTGGGCAGGCAGATCGGCCAGGGAGGGTTTGGCCTGATCTATTTAGGTAAAATAGGAGTGGCGATTACAAGGGTCAATTTCTTTGTAACTCTCTGACTTGAGTGAGACTGACTGAGTTTGAAAAGTTACTATTGTTTACATGCTGGTGGTCCAGCCCAGTTTGCTGGCTTCTGGTACATCTTTCTATGGAAAGGCGAGGTGCTGTTGCTGTGGGACTACTGAAGAGCACTACTAGGCAATGCTCTTCAAGGCAATGGTGATGTTTTTGTGAGCTGCTGCTTTGGCTTAACCCAGTCTTGTGCGCTGGAGTGCTCTGGGTTTCCAGTTACTGGAAGTGTTATCTTCTGGTTAAGACTAGTTTCAGTTTTCATCCAAGAATTGTAACAGTAAAGATGGTTAGTAGGGTGTTGTGTATGAATTAAAGTCTTTAACCAGAGGTGGAAGTGCTGTTCTTTATTTGCTTGAGTCCAGATATGTTTCTGTATTTTATTCTGAAAAAGCTGCATTTCACTCAGTCTGATTTATAAAGAATTAATTATTCTAAAAGGCAGTTGGTAAAGCATTCCGGGTCACTGAAGAGGTTATAGTGTATGTTACTACTGCTGGTCTCTATGAAAGAGAAATCCTGTTTTCAATACAATATTATGAGCTATTTATTTGTTTTTCGATGACAAATGTATATATACAAGCAAACTAGTCCACAGGGACTGTTCGGGACTAAAGTGAGCTTGTATTGAAGCAACAGTAAAGAATTATCTAGAATAAGTTTAGTGAATAGTCTCTGGAGCCAAAAGTTAGAGGTATGTTAACTCTGTACTTGGAGTATTAATCCTTAAAACTTGATAAGTAAGTCTGCTATCCATAAATCTACTTATTTTTATGCATAAATTAGCTATAACTTAATTTTTTAAACTTTTTCTCATTTGCATTTTTCTGCCATGGAAAGTACAGTTTTGATTGTTTCCCATGCTTTTCTTTTGGTTGATCTCTTAATGATGTTTCCTTCACATGGAGAGATTTGTCAGAAAATTATCTGTTAATACACTGTTATTCACCATGAGCTTTCCACTTTGTGAGATTTACAGATTTTTATAGTGAGACAGATTTTGATTAGAACAAGCATTGTGTGTCACACACCTCAATTCTTTTATCTTTAGTAACTTCTTTCAAATATGCAGAGCTGTGCTAAATTCAGTGTGGTTTCATGGAAGTGAAGGAGTTGTCCATCGGTGTCAAATTGTAGCATCAAGCACCTACTGTAGAGAGAAAGAGTGTTCATTTTCTGTAGAAGGGTTAGCGTGTGTGCTCTTTTCATATTTGCAGACGTTTATGTAGCACATGCCACTGGTCTCTTGGTGACAGATTTACCGTGATCTTTGTTAACATCTGTCTGACTGTCTTGTGCTTAGCTGGTTTCAGCTGTTCAGGAACATTTTATATTGCATTGAAGTGTTTTTGCTCTCATTTTTCCCTCATGTTCATTATGGTTAATCACAAAGAACTGAATGGCAACTGAAGATTTGTATTTTATTTCATGGTGTGATAGCCCCATATGTGGTCAGATGTTGCTTCTCTAAAGAGATTGCCCAGTTCTACTGTTCTTCCAATTATTAATCTGTGCCTGTAAACTACAGAGGGTAGACAATTTTGCTTGTGTGTCTGGACTTAAATTGCATCTAGGCTTCAGGTTTGAGTGGAGAAACTTACCAGGGAAGGCAGAAGGCATAAGCTGGCACTTTGTTCCACTGAATGCCTGTGTAAATGAAGTGAAAAGATTTCAGTAACAATCTAAATGCTACTGCTTTTCCACAAAGTAAGCAGTCACTGAAAAACCTGGAGAAAATAAGTCTGTGTATATGTTTGCAAGTTAATTGGTTAAATGGAAGTGAATGAGTAAATGGTAATAGTTGGAAGCTACAGCCCTACATACACCCTGTATACGATAGCTTGTTTTTCTTTGGGCTAGATTTGGCATGGTCTGCTGCACTGAATTTTCTCGCCAAGTTCGTGGTTTGAGGCTGTCTGAAGGAACTGTTTTGAATCCTTATGTTGCTCTTAGTAGTTGAGGTTCATCTGGTGGGCTCCTATAGTGCAGTTTCTGGTTTGGTTTCCTTTGGAACTGATACATTTCATACATACTTAACCGCTCTATAAACTGACCCAATGGGTTTGGTTAGAGTTTCAACTAACTGCAGTTAGCAGGGATGCTTTCAGAATATTTACATTCTTTTTTCCTTTTGATATATCTGATAGCTTGTTATGACCTTCTTTGAAATATCAGTTGATTATGATTGTGAGATGCAGTGCACAGAGCATATATGAGATGTTACCATTAGAAAATACACCTTAGCCTGAGCTGAGAAGTAAAGTTCAGGTGTCTCTGGATATTGCTATTCAAGGATAAAGGAAAGGAAGATGGAAACTTGCTGAAGGCTCCCATGGGGAGAAGAGACTGAGGGAACTGCTGATGCAGCGCAGAAAGCAAGGTTCTAGTGAATGTAGTTCTCCAAGTTTAAGACAAAAAAGATGTTGTATTCCTGAATCAGTCGGAATATAGCTCTGTCATTTTATGTTGCAGTCAAGTCACACTGGACCTTGTGGGTGTTATAGCATGGGGAGTTCAGTCAGTTTCATGCAGATTTGATTAGTTTTCTGCCTGATCACACAGGCCGCTGAGGCGATTTCATACAGTTTGGTGTTTGTTGCAGTTTGGCTCCCACTGAACTGAGGTGGAAAGCAGTCAGTGTATTAGTTGAGAATGCAAATACAGTTTGGGACCCTTGGTATTACTATTCCATGGTTTTTTGTAAGTGACAGCATGGCTGAAGAAATACTGCTGCCAGTTTTAAAATGATATTTGTTTTCATTTAATCTTTTCAGAATGACCAGTGAATTTGAACATGTAGCACTGAACTGAAGGCTTTAGTTCCCCTTGTAGGTCATTGTACAATTAAAAGAGGAAACGGGCAAGATTTGTTCCCAAGTATTGACACTGACTGAAGCTATCTTGTTTAGTCCACCTCGTTATCTCTAATACATGTTTATATTGTTTAAAGTATACCGTTTAGTGGCTTTTTGGGCTCTTGATCCTATACAAGAGTTTAGTTGTTGTTGGGAGTCAAGGGGAGTGAAATAGAAGATGAACCTTTGAGAGTAAGATACGGATGCTTGGTGCTGAGAGGCACTCTCTTTCTCTGTGCTGTTCAAACTAGTTTTGAGTGCATATACAGCAAGATATGAGAGGAACATTAAACTTTCAGTGAGAGGCTAACCCAGAAACTGCTGTAGAGAGATGGACAAGACAGGAGAGTGGAGACAGATTCGACTGCCTGCCAGATATGCACATCACAGCCCTTTTATAAAAGTAAAGGTTAACTTGGCTGGTTGTATCTTTTAATAAGTATTTTTACAGTAGCGGTGTAAAGATTTTGATGTGCGTTGTTATAGCTTAATTTCCCATTAAGGGTACTTCATACTCCATTAATCTATAACAATGTTCTTTAGAAATTTTATGGTATCTCTGCAAAATATATTTACAAGGAATGCATTCCGTGGTAAGTCCTCTTCACTAAATCAAAGTTGCTGAAAACCATTTACTGACCCTGAGCATTAAGATGCAAATTATCTCGTCAGATGCAGGGCCTCTAAACTTATAATTATGTACCTGAAAGTTATCACTATCTACAAGTTCTGTCCTGCCTCAGAAACATTTTTCCCTGTTTTCTAATTATTCTTTCCCTTTCCTGTCCATGCTGTCTGCTCAGGGGCATGGTTTAGTAGTGGCAGATAGGAATGGTTGGACTTAATGATCCAAGAGGTCTTTTCCAGCTTGGTGATTGTATAATTCTATCTTATCTGTTTCTTTGTTGACTTGTTACTTCCTTTGAATTCCTTTTGCATTTGTATCTTGACCAGAGCAAATCCAGCAGCTGAAGGCTTACATATACTGATTCCTCTCAGTACTCCTGAAGAGGAGAGCTGCTGCTGCTGCCAGAAGAGAAACTGTCTAGAGGTGTTCTCTCAAGCATTGCTTTGTCGGAGCAAGAGCAATATAGCTCATAAGCTGGAATTAACTATGCGATTGTATGTTAGAAGTTTTATTTTATTTTTGTTACTGGTGCTGATTTGCTGTCAAGTGCTTCAGACGGAACTGTTATCCCTTTAATAAGAGGGAGCAGAACTGAGACCAACTGAGAAAGAAGGTGACATGTTGGTGATCTCATGGGTAGTTTGTAGCCCTGTGGAGAACAGTAGCACTGCATTGGAAAATTAAGCAAGATTTGAGGAGGTTGCTACTGTGAGCCTTACATTGTCTCATTTATCTTCTTGATCACAGCCGCTAATTAATGCCAGTCTTTATATAAATCATTATCTAGTCCTACTGCAAGCACTCTATTAATGCACAATTTGGACTGAAAATTTAAATGCACAAAGGTCACACAATCTTTTGTTAAGATTCCACTGTCACAGTGAAATCTGTACACAGAACTATCTTCGTGGAAGCTTCTTTCTCATGGAAACTGGTGGCTCTGAAAAAAATTTTTAAACACACACACACATGTTTGTTAGGTGGTGTCTTTTACAACAGAACTTATTAAATTGTAAATGTGTTTTAATTGTGTTATGTCTGGATATTGTAATGGAACTTTGTAAACATTAGGTGAAAACTCAGAGTTTTGAAACCATTTTTGGTAGCTGGCTTTGCTGCAGATGTTCAAGTGTTACTGTTTGGCTGCTATTTTTGCATGTGTTGTTGCAATATGGGAAGCTCAGGAAAGTACATATTGATAAAGCTGTAATCGGTGATAATTCTGTCCTGCTTGGAGATCTGTCACCAGTATAGCTAGCAGCACACTATCCTTTTTTTTCCTTTTTTATCCTCATTTTCCAAGAAGAGAAAAAGAATATTTGCTTGAGCAGCAAACAGTGATTAAATAGGTGAATACTGTCTTCTAATACAAGGAGAACAGGGAGCTCTGCTTCTAGTGAGGATAGAGAAGAGGTGTGGTTGTGGCCTTTTCTGCTTTTAAACTTGGACCACAGTACGCTGATACACTGAGGTCTGGTATTCTGGGAATCAGGCTGAGGTGTGAAAGAAAGGTTGTTTCTATTTCAGAAAGATTAATTTCCATGGATAATTTGTATTCCTGTGAGCAGGGATGTATATGTGTCAAGGAAGAGAAGTGTTGATGGAAGCACATTCTGTCATTGTCATAGTGTTCATTCCGTGGTTTGTGTTAGGAAGCCAGCTTTAGCAATTGGTTGTAAAGAAACAAAGTACTTCAACAGTTGCTTAAATTAACTTCACTGAAAATATTTACTATAGTACAGTGAACAAATTAAAAATGCAGTAAGAATTATACCAAAAGATACACGTTCAGCATGATTTTTATAAACTCAGTGGAAAGAATATTAATAGCAAACCTCTGTAATTAATAGCTGTAGTAGGTAACTGTCTGGTTAGGGGTGGGTTTTTCTTAACCTTCAGATGTTAAAATGCATTTCCGCAAAGGTCTCATTGTACCTGCAGGTGTGAACCTTTGTGTGGAAATAAATGTGTTGGCAGATGAACACCACTTCAAGAAAGAGTCTTAAGAGTCTTTTTATCTAGTCACTAATATTAAACTTTAAAATATAGATATAGCAAGCAGAATACCTAATTTTTCACCCTGTTTATGAGCAAAATATATCATAAATTGAGCCTGGTTTTGCTATTTGGTGGTTACTTAGGGCTGACTGCATGGTACAGGATCAGCCTCCACTATCTATTAAAAGAGGAAATATTCCTTACCTCAATTAGTTCTGATTCCTCTTGAATCTTCCCCCTTTCTTCTATTTTTTTTTGGCTAGAAATCTTAACTTTCAAAGCATAATACATTTTTACACTGTAGTCTAAAACCTGTTACAAAGTTTGCAGAGATCATTACTATTACACTTTAGTGTTCTGCCACATAATGTGTTGGGCTTCTTTATCCCACGTGTATGGGACCTGTGATTTGGAAGCTGTCGTGTTCTTCGTTAGTCCACCTAGCAAGACTTCTGGTCGGGACTGAGACTCTGGCATATATAGTAAAACTAGGGAGTCAAGAGAGCAGGTTTAATTTACACACGCTGGCACACGCACACACCCACACACCCACACATACCCCCCCACTGGGGAATGTATTTCTGAATAGTGTTACATAGTAACAGGAACAGCTTTGGATGAAAGATAGGGCACCTGTTGCCTTATGGAGGGCATTCCCTTCAGCCCTCTTTGGCACCTATACCCCACTGAACCTGGCATAGTGTTTTCTGAGTGGGCACCATGTCAGAGTAGCAGATGGGCTGGAGCAGAATCTTGCCAGGAAACAGTTTGTGCATCAAGTTTTAAATATTAGAGGCCTGGACCCCCAACTGAGAGTGCTGTAAGAGCAGACCATGCATAGCTTTTCTGCCTGGGGTTAAGGAATGTGTCAGGCCTATTCCAGCTTAGAGTAATTAAGTTTGAAAGTCAAACAGTGGCTTGCATTGCTGCAGAATACAAAACTTTGGCTCTAGCAAATCAAGATTAAGATTTCATAGAGATATGAGTAAGAAATATAGTGAAATTTCCTACTAGAACTATATGCTCTTAACTTGGAGGCATTTGCAGTTATCTGCAGAACAGTTTAACAGTTGAGCACCATTTTCTACCCAAACCAGTTTAGTCATGTCTTGTGAAAGATGGCTTCACAAGCACAGCAGAAAGCTATGTTTATGTAAGTTGTATAATAAAACTCTGCATTCATAAAGCTACCTAGAAGAATCTTTAAAAAAAACCCCAATTTATAAACACTGCTCAGAAAAGACTATGTTCAGGAAAGGTGTTGCATCTTTAAAGTAACAATATGAGCAGAGAAGCCGGTGTTCCTTAGGCTACCTTACTAAGGGATGGAAACATCCTTCAAGCACTGAATGTTTCAGTTCTTGGGAAATGTTGGAAGTTGTGAAGGTGGGGAGAGAAAGAAATGTGCTTTGTTCGCCTTTAAATATTTGCCTTAGAATGCTCCATATGTAGGAAATACATGAAGTTGCATGTTAAATAGCAGATGCTAATTTTAATAATTTGTGTACGTTTAGTTTTTAGTAACTCTATTCCTGTAACTTGGCTTGATTTTTTTATTAGATCCTGAGAACAACACTCCCGCCTGTTAGTTAGCTATTGAATTTTACAGCTCTTGGCTTGACTTAAATGGGGCCAGAATTTTTCCAGCTTTTTTTATAGGTAGCCTGTAATTTTGAAGTGTGGTACTTTTTAGGTTAGTTTTTATTTCCACAAAAAACTAAACTGAAAATATCACTCTTCAGGATTAGTTAACCAATGAAACAAAGCAAAATTAAAATACAAGCAACCCCAAAACGTCTGAAAATAATTGTATTCATGTTTCCCAAGCAAATATATCCTGAAAATATCCAGCAGTGGCAAAGATACCAGCTGTGGACAGGAGCAGGGATGTATTTTCAAAGTACCAAATCAATGCTGTTTTCTTTTCCACTGTGTAAACTTTGTCAACACAACTGGTTCTGTGAAAGCCATTGAAAATATTTCCCCAGATTGCAAATGTGACTGCTACAAATTAAGTGCTAAAACTACAACAAGCACGTTTGAACTGGCAAATAGAATTGGCATGTTTTTTTGTTAGACTGCATGCAGTTGTGCTGTGTGGTTGCAGGAAAACACAGTCCATCCAGAAACACTCTTTTGTTACCATGTTATATTAACATTTAGAAAGCTACATTAATTAAGGTTGTGGCACTCAGCAACAAAACGGATGAAATTCACAATTGAAGTGGATGATAAGACCATAACTGCTGTGCCTGGATGAAACTAGGGAATTCAGGATATGGGTTAATTTAAAGTAAGTTATTTGCCATGTTGCGTGGGCACAGCAGTTGGAAATTGTGGCGAAGAATGTGAATCTTACTGCACTGCTTTATTTCAGAGTGTATTTTAAATTTGTACGCTTTTCACTGACATGGTAGCTGTGATTGTTGGATGAAGGGGAGGAACTGAAAACAGAGCTGTGCCCTTTGCCCTTTGCAAATGTTTTGTGAGACTCCCTTGGCATGAGATGGAAACAGCCGCAGTCCCTTACATAGCTTCATCTTGCACCAGTGTTCCAAGTTAACAATTATGCAGACAACGGTTTTGATTTTGTGCATACATCAACGCCCCTCCCCCCAATGTAAGGAGTTATTGTGCATCTCTAATTGATAAAAGCAACATAAACTGTAAACTGGGAACTCTCACGCTTGTTATGCCATTTGAAGATATCCTTTGCAAACATAATCTCACCATATAGTGCTCCTGGTACTCTATATGTGTACTTACATGCCATCAGAGACCTCCTGCCTATCAGCATTGCTCTCCTGCAGGGTCTCTGCTTACTGTCCTGCAGTCTAGCATTTAACTGATTGTAATATTATAAATAGCCATGTGCTACCACACAGAACGAGGCTAGCACATGGCTAATTACGAGTATACAGTAATTAACTATGAGCTAAACTCGCAGGAGAGTATGTGGTGGTGGTCTATGAGGTATGTAATCAGACTGTTTGTTAAACCTTGGGAGCCTTTCCAGTCTGTTAAGTAACTATACATAGTAATGAGACAATTTTTAAAAAACCATTTATGTATATTTATGGACAAAAAATAGTCTGTCTTATTTCTAAGCTGCTGTTAAAATATTGCTGCTGATATATGAATGGTTAATAAAAAAGGTGTAACAAAAGGTGCATATGCAACTGGCTTATCTGTATGTATGCGATTATTATCTAAGCATTATCTGTATAAGAAGTTTAGAGTATTATTCATTGTGAATGTTCTGCCTTGTTTCATGTATTTGCAGGAAAAACAATAATATCATTTCTCCTTTTGTAGATTTGAATGTCATATAACTAATTTTGTGGAGCATCTGTTCCTATATCTTGTTGAGCTTTGTCTGGCTTTTCTCCCTTTTCACTCTGTAATGATTTGAAGTTAGATTTGATTTTATTTTTCTTCAGATGTTCTTTTAGCAGGACTCCAAAAAGAATCCACACTGGCTTAGTGTAAGAACCATGGAGGTTAGGCCCCTTTGCTGGGCTACCTTCCATTAATCGCTCTTCTTCATTACCCTGACAGCTGCTACTGCCTGTTCCAGAGTACCATGAATGAGGCCTCTCTTTATAAAATGTCAAGGTGTCTACAGGGAAGTTAGATCAGACTCTCAAACACATTTAAATTTGATACTTCTCTATACCTATCAGACCTCTGTTAAGTAACTTGGTATTAAAATACATTTTCTTATACAAAGGTTCTTTTCTGATCTGTGTCAGTAAGGGAGCACATCTGCTTGTGTTTGGCTGTTGTGATGATGCTGAATACAATGAAAACACATGGATTGTGTTCCTTTAAACTAATGTCTTCAGCTTTTAACACATAGTTTACATGTAGCAGAGAAAGATACAGACTTAAGCACCTCTGCCTTAATTCGCAGTTCAGTACAAGAATATGGCAAGAACAAAGTTTACCAAAATATCCTTCCTTGCTTGTATGATAGTTTTAAATTGTATTCTGAATGTGACTGCTACTTGTCTGTGTCTATGGCCAGCTCACACCTTCTAGAGCTACCGTTTAAGTGTATGTTCATTTTATTTTAATGTGTTATTAACACAGAAGCATTCACATGGGGAAGTGTCAAGCTGAAGGCAGTGGGTACCCTGTGGGAGTTTGGGGTGTGTATGCTGCTGATTTCAACCCAGATGCTGAATAGAATTGAAGGAAGATGGCAGCTGAGGGAGTCTGTTCATGGTAAAAATATTTTTATGCCCTGAACATCAAGAAAAATAAGCTTGGATGGTTTGATTAGATCTAAGTTTACTTTATTTTTATTATATGGATAAAAGTAGTCTGTTTTTGTGTGTGCTGATAGTTGAAGTGTTTCACACCTGGATTGTTGTTGGTATTTGATCATTATAAGAAGTTTGAAAGGGACATTTATTTCCTAGGAACTGTATTCGTTTTAGGTTTTTCAGTGATGATTCTAAAAGTTGATTTATTCTCATTAAATTTTAATCCCAGTGTAGCTCCATAGAGCTTCAGTAGTATCAGAGGGAACTGATAGTTCTCTCAGGGTCAGAAGAAAATAGGATTGCATTGTCTGTGCAGAGAGGTTCTGTCTCCTGGGCTGTAATTGGCACATGTGGTCAATTATTGTTTTGAAATCTCTACTTGCACTAAGAGGCACAATCCCTCATCTCCCCTTTAGGCAGGTAGTGGCTGTGCTATCCCTAACTTAGGCCAGTTTCTAAATAGTGTCAGAATAGAAATCAAGGTTCTAGGGCAAAATTAATTTGGAACAGAGGAAAGCAGACAATCCTGTCTAGAGGCATAATGTAGGTCATAACTTTTAAGTGGTGTCTTTGTCACGACAGTGAATTGACAGCAACCAATTACAGAGGTTATCCAATTGACTGTAATGACTTAAACATAGTCTGTTACAATGGAATACCTCATTGTGGTGCAAGCGTGCAACAGAGACATCTTGCTTACTCCTTGATTAGTGTTGAGGGAGAGAGTTCTGAAAATGTGTGTTAAAATCACTTCTGTACTTGTTGATTAAAACTTGGTGTGTTGTTTTCATTTTGTTTATCCTTGAACTTGGCAAAACTTTAAACTTTAATAGAAGGAATTCAGACAAAATATTGGATATCTTTGTCCTGTGTTTTGTTGGTCACTTTATGAAATGTTAGCTTGATCTTTGTTTGCAATTATATTTTGTTGCATACAGCTTGATACCAATCTCTCTCATTTTACAGCTTCTCCTCAAACTCATGTTCCTGTAGAAGATGATGCAGTGCATGTAATTAAAGTGGTAATGTGGAGATCTCATTTCTAAATTGTTAACTTGTATGCAGGTCTTTCTCATAATTATTTATCCTTATTTTCAGCATTTGGTCTGTTTTGCATGCTTGTAGCTTTTGTTTTATTCCCTACTTTTTATGTCTTTACATACTTTCACTGTTTGGGGATGTATTTAGCATTTCCCTGACACGCAGTGTTTTCTTGACTTTCCTTTTCTTGATTACTTCCCTGAACAGTTTGGTCAGAAAAATCAGACTCTACACATAAACACACCTGATCCACAATGTTTCTGGAAATTGTGTCTTAAATAATTCCTGAAAGAATCTGTGCTGTGTATCAAAATGTGTTGCCAAACAACTTTTATTTTTAGCTACATACTAACATTTCATTTGGGATAGCATGTTATATGAGAGGTAGGGGGAAAAACTGGGGGGTTCATCCTCTTTGGGCAGCCTGATCTAGTGGGATGTGTTCCTGCCCATCGCAGGGCTGTGTTGGAACTAGATGATCTTTAAGGTCCCTTCCAACCCAAACTATTCTATGAGTCTTTGAATTTCTCATGCACTTTTCTTTAGAAACAGTTGTCTTTCTAATTCATTTTATGGTACTAAGTTTATTTATTTCTCAATAGGAATATCTTGAAAATGGCCCCTTATTTTCTGAACTGAAATTTTACCAGAGGGCTGCAAAACAAGAGCATAGTAAGTAATACATCGGTTCTGTGTCAGGTAGATTTAAGGACAAGTTTGGGTTTAACTACTTCTGATAAGAACTGTTGCTTTAGAGCTTGATAGCCAACTCATTTCATGCACACTGAACTAATCTGAGTTTGTGCTATGATAATACTAGGTTGCTACAGGTTTATTTTCTTCGTTGTCATCCTTGCCTTTTCTGATCAGAAGTGAGAATGGAAGTGTGCCAAATTTATTATGTGCACACCTCAGGGTGCACATCAATGAATGGACTCCAGCAGGAGGCCAGCCTTAGAACTAAGGTAGTACATGGACTAATTAGTGACTGTATTTCTGCTGGTTACTATTTCTATGTACAGAGCTGGAAGTATGTGTAATCATCATAGGATTTGGTAGTAATCACGGCACTTGATTCTGCAGACACTTAAGCACAAATGTGATTTATTCATGGGAACTGTTCTAAAGACTTTAGATTATTTAGATTGCTGGTACACATAAACGCTTTTGATAGCTTGATACATTCAGTATTGAATAAAGTAGAGCTTCTACAAGATTTTTTTTTCCTGTGGCTATTGATAATTACTTATCTGCCTTCTCACGGAAGAAGAAAGCACATTGCTAGGACAAAAACCTGCTACTTGTTTTGGAGAATGTAGAGAACTTCACAGTACAGTTATGATGTGAATTGTTTGCTTCACAAACTGCCAAGTAGGACTTATTTGTTTCATTTTTTCATTCGAAATCATTACTTGATAGCCAAAACAAAAACAAAAGAACATCCACAAGAAACCTGAAATTCTCCGGCTACCTTTAATGCAATGTTATCTTTTTATTATTATTACAGTAAGAAAATGGATGGATCTGAAAAAAATAAGATGTTTAGGAATTCCAGTGTTTTGGGGATCAGGCTTGGCTGAGTACAAGGGAAAAAGGTAATTAGATTAATTGTGATTAAGCTTCACATTGTCTGAAGATCCATTTTCAACGAAATGGAGATCTGTCCTCTCAATCTGACTTAAACTTGCAGTTTTGTGTTAAAGGATTCCTCTGTTTTATGTATTTCCTGGTAGCTATAGATTCATGGTCATGGAGAGGCTGGGGGAAGACCTTCAAAGAATCTTTGAAGATTGTGGAAGCAGATTTAAGAAGGAGACTGTTCTGCAACTTGGGGCACGAATGGTATGTATACAGAGGGAGGAAATTGCTATGTCTTGAACATGCTGAATTCAACTATAAAATTACCTTTCTAATATAGTTCTTTTAGGTAGCTGTTGAGTTTAGTATTAAACATAAGAAAATTCACAGCACTTATACATCTTTCATCTTTTTTAAAAATAAAATTAGTATAAAGTCAAAAACCAAGACCCCCTGAAAAGTGGAAGTTGATGGGCTGAAACCAGAACTTTTCCTAATCAGTTAAAACATAAAACGTACACTTCAAGATGTGTGTCTAGACTGAGACATGTAAGCCTGTTCTCATATGCTTTAGCATGTATTGATTTTTTTTTTCCCCCCTAGTGTCTGAAGGGTATTGTATTACATCCGTATTTGTCAAAGTTCACAATTGCATGCCGGAATGCAAAATTTTCATTGTGTTTGCTGAACACACTGATTGTACAGGCCAGGATTAGGCTAGTCTGCAAATAGCAGTTTTGTTTTCACGTATGTATAGACTGGCACATACTAACAGAAGATTGTATACGTGCTCCTTTGCAATACCATTTGTGTTGTCAAAGACTGCTATTACTGAACAGAGGTGCACAGCAAATGGGGTAGAGGTGATGATCACCAGTTGCAGGGAGAGGAGGTATGAGTATAAAGGAAAGTGTCTTAGCACTGGAACCTGCTTCCCAGAGGCTGTGAAATGTCCATCCTTGGGGACTTGAAACTTTACTGTCCAGTCTCTTGTACATCCTGATCTAATTTACCTTAGTCCTGCTTGGAGCAGGGTATTTAGCTTGGACACCTCCAAAGTTTCCTTTTAACTTAAATAATAACAACTATTACTTTAAAAAAAGTTAAATGCTTATGTAGTTACATAATTGACAAATTTGTAAAACTTTTTGTACTCTCCAAAAACCAGGATTAAATTGTTCTTTGTACAAGTTGTTAAGTGCAAGCATGCTTTTTAATAACAATGAGAGCTATCATACCTCCTCAGTAAGGAGCTGAAGAAGGAGGATGATGCAGGGGGATGGTGACATGAAATGCAGCTCATATAGTAACTGGCAGGATCAGATATACTGTAAACCTACAGGACTGATTGAATATGTTCTTTTTAAGAGCTTGGTGTTTCCTCCGCTGTTCTTGAAGTACTAGTTTAATTCTTGCTTTGTGACCTTAGAAGCTGATACTTCTAAGTGGTTACACAGTGGTTACCTTGTGGGAAAGTATGGCTCTTTATGATTTGCCATCAGCTATGTGCCTGGTGGGAACAGATCCTGTGGCCAGAGTGGGGAGTCCTTGTCTTCTAACTCAAAACTAATTTGCCAGCTGAGTCTGTGCAGCCCTTGATTTCACTGTAGGAGTGAGAAATATTTGGTTAGTACATTTAGGGGCAGAGTGGACAAGATGATGTTTTCTGTTCTGAATCCTTTCTTAGTTGGATACTTTGGAATATATACATGAAAATGAGTACGTTCATGGTGACATTAAGGCAGCAAATCTACTTTTGGGCTACACCAATCCACACGAGGTAAGGATGTTAATTTATCTACACTGTCACTATTGTGTTTATAACTGTTTAATAGTTTTATATATATTCTTTATTAACAATTCACATATTAAAATAAATGTGTGCATGAACACTCACATCCTGTCATGACAAATCTGGGGGTTGTTCAGTGGAGCTTAAGGTCTGAGAGAGAAGGAGGACAAAACTCTGCTTTGTTCTTTTTGTGCTCTGCTGATTAGGGTAATGGTTATGGGTGGGTAAACTGATCAAGAGGGTAAGTTAGATGGCCTAGTGTATTAATAGAGTCTAAGGATGTGGCCTATTGTATTTTCATTCTTGGGAAGCTCTGGCTTGCTAATATTGTCATGAATTGTGTTTCCATGCCACTAAATCATATGTCCTGCTCATTGTGGTGGATGTAACAGGTAAGAAGCGTTAAGGTTGGAGCTCTCTAACGCTCTAAAGTCTAAGGCTAGCCTTGAAATTGAAGCATTTTGGTGAAACAAATCTTTTGATCCTGTCATACACCTCTTAAAATATCTTTTTTTCTGAAGTTAATAGAATCTAAGTATGCTTTTTCTTGGAAAAAATCATTTAGGGAAAAATGACATCTCTAACTTTACTTAAATATAATTAGCAATACTTCTTTTCTTTCATTTTTTTGTTTTTCTGCTGCAGTGGTGGAGCAACAGATCTTGCAAAACAGGTCACTGCTGTTGAAGGCTGCACCATTGAACTGTATCTGCTTTTTTGCAAGTTTCAAGTTAAATGGTTGAATCAAATTTAACTTTTCACCTTTCTAAAACACATAGCTTAAAAACTATCATGGCAGCTATGTTTTTAGACAGTGGTAGCAGCAAGTACCTAATCTCATTTTATGGTGCTTACCAGCCTGCTGAATCCAAAGAAGGAGGCTATTTAGAGGCAAAACGATCTCCTACCCGGACCCATTAACATAACTCAAATGAATTTTTTTGGTTTGGCTATTGTGTATTTTTATGACAGCAAGATATGCTGCTGTTTTTCACATTAAAACCATTTTGGAAGTGTCCATTTACAGTAATCATAAAATTTTAAGACATGTAGCTGACTTCAGTCAGCTGCCTTTGAATTAGCCAGATTGTGGGGTGATTTTATGATTTGTTTCTCGTGTTGTATGCATGAAGATTGTGCTAAACTAGTATTTTGTTTTCATGAGCAGTAAATTCATTGACAGATTAAAAATAAGGTACTTGTGAATTACTGAACAGTGGTTTTAGGTGGAAAGTTATATTTATTAAATAAAAGAAATTGATAGATATTCCAATTTAAGTAGCTACTAGCTTAACACATAGAACTGTGTGTTACTGCTGAGAGATTTTGCATAGAATTTTGTTTCAATAACATTTTTCCATTTAAATTATTTTATAAAACATTTTTTAAAATTCACATTCTAATTCTGAAGAGCTAACATGAGAGAATTACTAGTATTTGCTTGCATTTGTAAGTGTGAATTCATTTCATTCCTATATGTTTAAGAAAATGTAGAGCTGTTCAGATATTATTCAGATAAACTTCTCAGTCATGGTCCCAGAAATTCTGCAAGTGCCCACAGGGTGGCCGATTTCACTGAAGCCGTGGTAACCATACCATGCCAGTTTACAGCCATGTAGACAGTGTTGATTACCTTAAGATACATTTAGAAATAATGTGTACCGTATTTAGTTTACGCAGCAGGGCAGATAGCTTAACAGGACTGTTCCTGGTCAAATAAAAATTTATACTCCGGACTCAGCTTGTACAATATCTTGAAACTCATATACTCTGTTGCTCGTGGGACATGAAAAGAAGGCATAATCTCACCAACACCACAGCTAAAACACTTGACAGATCTACATATGCCACTAATCATACATCCTTCCTCTGGAGCTGTTGACTCTGATGTGCTGTCTGCCCACATACTTCAATAAATGTTCTTTACCTGGGTTAGGAGCAGTACTAGACGATATTCTCAGACAGATTCAGGTATACAGAACTGTACATGTGTACAGATGACTTTGAAATTGTCATGTCTGGGCTATTTGCATGTGCCATTAATTTGCATGTAGTTTTGCCATGAATGCTGCCTCTTCCTGTTCCCAATGTGTTCAGTTCCCCTGTAAGCCTTTGTGATATTGCAGAAGCCTTCTCTATTAATTGAGCTGTCTTTATAACATGCTGGTGAGCTGAATATATTATGTATTTACCAGAACAGTTTTTGAGAAGCTCTGTGGAGCATTACCACTGACTGAATATGGCAACAATATGGAATATCCTGTCCTGTGTCCTCTAAGCTGTTGTTGGAGATGCTGTATTTTAATTTGGCAATCTTGTACTAACCTTAGGCAATTCAGATAAAACATCAAGCACTGTTATTGGCACCAAATACCTGTGAAGTGTTGTCCAACCTTCTCCCCATGCTAAAATGGTGGATAGATAGATTGCTTTGATATTGGGTTTTTTAAAACAATGGAACTGGGAGGTAAAGTGATCAACCTAATATTAATAGAGAGTGAGAGCATCTAGCCAGTGGCAAACTCAAACTTGAAAATACAAAATAAGAGACCTGTTGCTCCAGTGGGAGTTGGCATAAAAATGCTGTCTGACCTAAGTTTCTGTGGTGAGTTTTTATTAAGAATTCTATGCTGGTGAGCTATTGCTCTTTAGGGTCTAGGACTTCAAAGAGAAAATGAATTGGAATTGTACATTAATTCTAGAAATTAGTTTTTAAAACAAACCAATATCTAATATCTCAAAAGTAAATATGCATATTGAAAATATATTTCCATTTCTATTCATAAAAGCATATATATCTTTATACTCAACTTTGTGTTGGCCCTTTAGTGGCTATTCATGTGTACTGTTACATATGAGTTTGGCACTGATTTCCTGCAGTTCTGAAAAAGATATTTTTTCTATGTTAGACTTTCTGTTGCTATGCTCTTTTCTGTAAATTCACCTGGTAAATTTACACCACAGCCAATAGAGAACCTGTGAAGTCTGTATTGCTATCCCCTACCTTCTGTGGCAAGGCAGAGAAACAAATAAAGTAAAGGTCCTGTCACTTTGTGACCTCCAAATGATGTTTAGAAATGGTTAGAAGATCAGAATCAACTGACCTCAAAGAGCAGCTTGCTGCAGATCTATTCAGTAGAAGGGAACAAGGCCATTCAGTGAGTTACAGGTCAAAAGATCAATTCTCTAGTCAATATGTTTCTGAACATGGACCCAGCACAATGACTGACAGAACAGGAGTGATGTACTGAGGGAAGTGCACAGCCCGTGAATTTCGGAGGGGCCTGAAAGAAAGCTTGAAGTGATCAGACCTATGACTTAGAGTACAAGTTAACTATTGTCTCGGTATTGAGTTAAGGTAAAGGTGATTTGGTGCATAGTAGTAACTATTTGTATGATAAAGCAGAATAAGCATTATTGATATAGACTAAAAGAGAAATTCAAATCCATTAGACTCATTTAAACTATGGTACTATTGAAAGGGATAAGCAGTCACCAGACAAGAGCTTAAAAATGGATTTTTTAACAAATTAAACAGGGTTTGGAAGAATGCCTCTTCAAAACAATTACCTTGTCGTCTTTTCTTGTTTCTCTCCAAAGGAATATATGGGCAGACATGCTGCCATGTTGCAAATTCAAGATTGTACCCGAAGTTGTCTATTTTTGATTTTTGAAGCTGTAAATTTTATTGATTTTGTATCTCAGTTCTGATTTTGATTTTAAGCATTTGTTAGGTAAGACTGAATAAAACTCTCAAACTTGAATATCATAGATAGCCCTAGCAGAAAAGGCAAAAAGAAGAATTCAATGATGTTTCATACTGTTAACTCTTAGGACCAGCTTTCAGTGGACCAGCATAGAAGGCACAGTGGTCACACGTTGGTCACATGGGAAAAATATGCATGAAAACAACTCCAACTTTAAGCCATTTTTAATTGTGAGATGAATCATTGTGATTCCTGCTCTTTAGTCCAGTGTGGCAGGTTTGCTAATGTGCAGATTAATTGAAAAAATTAATATATTTTCTGTTCTCGTTCATGTATTTTTAGAAGGAATACAGCATGCAGAGATACCATACAGAAACAGTTGAGTTTTAACTAGTGGTTGCTGGCTACACCCCTGATTTGAGATGTAGCTTTGCAATCAAATGGCCTTAATTTTCTTTTATCAGTCCCATTGCTGTGTTTGGATAGAACTGCTCACAGTGATTTAATTTCTTTTTGTAATAATGGCCCAAATGTCTTGGAGCACAGTTGATTTCAGTGTCTGTACTTGCCACTGGCAAGTCAGAGAAGATTTCTTTCCCTTTTTCCTTTGTTTAACCTGCTTTCCTCCTTCCTTTCTTTCTGTTTTGTGTAAGATTCTAATTCTGTCCCGATCACTATACTTCAGGCTTTGTGTCCCAAGATGGACTTGTCCAGCTTTAGCCTTTTTGTAGTGTCCAGATGAAGTGACAGCTCTATGGCCATTAGCAACCAATCTGCCTCTTATTAGTAGGCATCTACTTAATTATTTACGTCACAATACATAAAGCTAGTATTGGAACCATTGAAAAGAAAATGTATGAAGAAAATCACTGTATTGTTATTGTTTCAGCAATAAATCTCCTGCTATGTGTACTTCAAAATAAAGAGAATATCATGAGAATCCACAGTGCCAGGCTTGTGACTTCCTAGGTTAGTGTAGTTATGTATCATAACATGTGCAAGTTGTAAGAGTTTTATATATTTAGCACTTCAGATATAAAGCACTGTTAAGGGAGTCATGCACAGGAAGGACGAGAGGACTGCTGAATCTACAGCTGGTTGCTTGAGCACATAAATAATTATTTGTGGCTCTGTGGCTGTTTGCTTGAATAATATAGGCACAGTCATGTTTGCATGAAATTAAGTGCAAAGACTTCAGAAATCTGGCTCCTAATCCATAACAAAATCTATTAATAACAGACCGTGCTAAGCACTGCTGAGTCTAGTGCAGACTGGGATGTGTTTAAAAAAAAAAAAAAAAGAAGAGAAACTTTGAGCAAAACCATGAGTTAAAATAAGCAAGTGTGGGGGAAGGGATGTACCCTTGTCACACAGCTAAACCCAGCTATTCTAGGCTTATGTTGCTGTTTCACCTTCATCATCCATGTTACCATTTCTTGTTTCAAGTGTCTTGTTTATCTTCCTCTGCATATGCTTTGTTCTCTTTTGTTCTTATTTGTTTTGTTGTTCCTAAAAAAAAAAGCAGGCGGATAAAATTATTTATGATATTGAAACACATAGTAACACTGGCTTAATTTTTCTCAATATTCTTTAATATTTGCCATCTTATCCTCCTCCTTATACCCTAAAAAAAACCTGCAGCAACCTAGAAATGACCCCTACCCGCCATGTTCTTCCCAAATCTGGAAAGGCATGTTGTGTTAAATGTTATCAAAAAGTGACAACTAGCTGTAAAGAACTACATATCTTTGTAATGAAGAAAGGGTTATAATGACAATTGATGAAATGAAATTAATTATAATTTAAAATAATGCAGTCATTATGATAATGGTTGTGGCAAGGTTATAACAGTCACTTGCTGGTTTTGTAGAAGCTGAAGGAGATTGTTTTTGTTGGTGACGAAGAGGCTTTGCCTTAAGCTGCCATTGGTTGCATGCTGGTGGAAAAAATCTGGTGGGAAAGTTGTGGAAGTGATAAATGGCTTGGCCAGAAGAAAGCTGAACAACTTCCATGAGCAGCTTCTTGAGCAAACTGTTGTGCAATCACAGATGTTGTTGTAATTGCATTTGAGTGGCCTTAAGAAGTGCTTGTTTCTTGGTTTCCAGGTCTTGCCACCATCAGCCGAGGCAGGATAGCCTGAAGCTACTTCTCACTTTTAGAGTTTTTTTTTTCAGTATAAATTTAAAACTACTCTGCTGATACTACTACTGAAGGTGTTTTAAGCAAATCTGTTGTTTAAAAATGGATGAAGGGTACATAGTTACTGTGATTTATCTGTAGGATAACTGGTAACTGTTTTACCTAGTTCAGATTTGACTAGCGAACATTTGGACTACTTTCTAGATGCCCTGTTGTTTAGGTAGTTTGAAAGATGAGGTTGGGCTCCTTTGTGGGAATGTTTATCATGTTAGCTAGCATTCCCAGCCCAGACAGAACGAGAGCTAACAGTTAAAATCTCATTTTAATATAAGGCATAGCCTGGATTTTTAAAGGTTGAAATCCACTCTATATTTTATCTTTTTGTACCTGATCAACTACACATGTCAGAAATCTATAATCAAGCAAAATACAAAATGTACCACTTGGCCTGGGAAGAATACACTTTCTAGCCTTCTCTCTCCTTCCCATCTCACAAAGGATGCAGAAGACTTGCAGACTTGATATGAGGGTAGTTTAAATTACTTTTCTCGCACTGACTGTGTGCTCAATTAGTACAGGTACCAGAGCATCAGGAATATGCTGGAGAACGGTTGCAGGAGAAAATCAAATCCGTCAACCCAACAAAGTTTATGCTTCGTCCTAGTTTTTCTAACTGTGCCTATGGTCTTTAATCTTGTATCACAGATTGTATAGTCTGTCAGGTGAAAAACATCATCAGTAATCTTAAAAGCCATCACCCTGCAGGAAGTTAGTGCTGCATCCCAGCTTACACGCTCCAAATAAGCATAGATCCTGGAGCAGAAACAGTAAAACCAAGAGACCAGGCATCTCAGGATTTGAAGCTGCCTGGAGCACAAATAGGAATCAGTAGTTCAACAGAATGTGCTACAAAATAATGCATTAAGTTTTCTTGAGGGTTTTTTGTTTGTTTGTTTTTCCTCTACCAGGAGTGACATAATCAAATTACAAGTAAGTGCCAGAAAAGTTTATTTTAGACTTCTAGGTATAACCTATTTTTTAGCTAAAGAGGAAACAAAGCTAAGGTTTGAATAAGAAAAAGTTTTTCTTTATTATATAGTATAATTTAATTGAAATGATCTCTCTATGCCTTCAGATGCCTTTTGACCCAGAGATCAGTTCTATTGGCAATATGATAGCAGTCTGTAGCATTTTAATTTTTTTTAAGTGAAAGTACTATACTTGGATATTTATAAAAAAAGCAATTACCTAATGTGAGAACTGGTCAATGGAAGGAGCAAAGGCCAGGTGGGAGTACAAAAATGACAGCGCGAGAAAATAACCTGTGGGGTATTGTGGGGTGGACAGATTGTGATTAAATTCCAGCTGCTTTCAACAAGTTACTGCTTGTCAGCTGCGCTGCAGTAATTGACTATGTGCATGTATTAAGTCCACCCCTGTTGGAGGGTAAAACATGTTAATCTGGACTTTATAGAGTAGACTTGTGCCTTTAATAAGAATTATGTGAATGGCAGAATTGACATGGATGCAGTACTGCATGCTATGCCTATAGAGAAATAGAAGCATGAGAGCCAGATGGCATGTTCAGGTTTGTCTTGACAGGCAGCAGAAGAACAGAAAATGAAATTCAGCTCTCCTGAGCTGTTCTGTTTTCAGCTTCAAGTACCATAAAAGCAAGCAAGACAAAGTTTAAAGTCAGTTAATACTTTTATAGTTAAGTGATAATAATATGCAAATGCATCTCCTAGATACGGCTTTTGGAGCTTCCTCTCTCTGGTTATTTAGGTAGATGTAGTGAAGCATCTTAGGAAAAAAAAAAAATCACCTGTGCCAGGATGGAAAGGTAAATGTGGCAAAATGCATGAGCTTGCTTTAGTAACACAGGGCGGGTCCAACTATTTTAATCTTACACTGATTTAGCTCCATGGGTTTGCATCAGAGTAACTTAGAGTGAAGTCTGGCTCTGTGTCTTTCTAAAATTTAGTACAAACTCAGAAGTGATTTACTAGATTGCTTTCTGGATTGAGGAGGGGCAATTTGTTTTACTTTGTTTTATCTTTATATTTAAGTAGTTGTTGCCAGTACAATGTTATCAACAGTGACATTCCATAAGATGAGACTACAGTTGGCTAATGTCCTGCAGCACTGTGATCACGGTCCCTGTTAGCAGAGGAGCCCAGCGTCCTGTCCAGCTAGGGGAACCTGCTGCCTCTTGCTTCCTCTGGCTTTTAAGTTGCACTGCTATTATAAAATTGTACACTCTCAGCTGATGGAAGTTCTGAACAGGAGTGTGTATGTGCCTGTTTAAGTGAGGAGGGGAAGAGGTCCCATAAGCAACGTGAGGATACATAAAAAGGCATATTGCAGTTTATGATGTCGAGATGCCCACCTGGAGAGGAGAGAGCTTAGGAACAAAATAAAAGGACTGAAATTCTGCTCGACACTGAAATAAGATAAGCGTACAGTACTGGAAGGATTTAAATGGGGAGGGCAGCTGTTATAGCCCCCAGTTGTACATATTTTATCCTGAGGCGCCATTTGGTTTAATAAAATTTAGATCTAAGGCTGTTCTTAACCTATCAGTTTCTTAAGACTTAATTATAAAGGTTATACTTTCAAAGGACAAAAGCATTATTCATTTGTCTGTTCATGTCTTCCAGGTTTATCTTGCAGATTATGGACTTTGCTACAGATATTGTCCCAATGGGAACCACAAACAGTATCAGGAAAATCCTAGGAAGGGCCATAATGGGACAATAGAGTTTACCAGCATAGATGCCCATAAGGGAGTAGGTAGGTTTCTTTTTTTTTTGTTTCAGAGGGGTGATTACAGAATGAGTAATCATGCTGTGTGAGCTGATGTATACAATAGAAACAGTCTTGGGGATTACTCAGGGTTGATCAGACCCTCACGTGGTGACCTCTTCTTGTACCTGGGAACACTTCTCCAGGGCATAAGGGGGAAGGGGGGCAGCACAATTAAAACTGAAAGGCTGCTGCATGCATGGTACTGCAAGGTGGACTAAGACACCTAAGAAGAGCTTGCCATTAAAATTAATAGGTTCATGTTGGGAGTACTGGTTTGTATTTGCTATACTCTGTAGACAGGCAGAGGCAATATTTGCTAATGTTGCACTGTCAAGGAAAACTGTTTCCAGTCTGCACTGTCCTTTAGGGAGAGCCGTGTCTGAGTGTCACCATCTGTGTTATGAGAGGATATTTCAAGATGACATTCCTTCTGCAAGGAGAAAAACCTTTTTTGAAGCCATAAAGCGTTAACTTTTTGAAATCTTTTTCCAGTAGCCTTTCATATATCTTACTTATTTAAACTCACTTTGATGGTATTGGAAACACATTTGCAGGTAAATTACATACATAGTCCTTTTATTGGATATTGATTGTACTGCCTTGCATTCCAAGGCAGACTTAATTCAACAATTCCCTAATTAGTTAAAGTCATAACCTATGTCTTGTATTCATTTACCATTAATTAAACCTTAGCTGTTTATTACTCTGCAGTCCAAATCCGATAGCAGACCCATAGAGCCATGGAAAAGGGAATGGGAGGTCAATATCGAAAATATATGGTGCAAAGTCCCACTGATGGCTGCATTGTTCACAATCAATATGGTCAATGCAACACAACTTTCTTAGTTGCTATGTCAGCAAGACAAAAAGTCAATTCTAATGTTATGCTAGTGAAAAAAATGGTGATTATTGAAAAACTTTGACTCTTGCTACGAAACAGTGTTTTTGTTAACTTTTCTTTCCTCTATCTCCCCCAACCCCTTTTACCTCCAAGATCTTCTAAAACAAAAGGAATGGTTTTCTGCTGCCAGCTTTGCTAGGATCATCGTCTTGCAAGCGATAACTGTAGGAATTTGTGCTTGTTAATAGCTGCTGAACTGTTACCTTAAACTAATACTTTCTAACGAGTTTTAGTTGGCACAAACAACTGTATATTATTGCTTTTTCTATTAAAAGGACCATTGACCATGTAATGTAGAGGGTCTTGATAATTTGCCGGCGCTGTTAAAACCTGCAGTCGTTTAGCTCTGGTCATTAGGAAAAATGAAATAAGACTGTCAAGTATTTGCTGCTAAGATAATTACACAATTTAACCTGCTAAAAAATATTTTGTGGTGTAGAGGGCATCTGTTTCAGACTCTTCTAGCCCTTCCAAGCATACAGTGCATTTTCTGGAGATGTAGCTTTGGCTGTTTTCCTGATGGTGTGAGTGACATGGCTGTGTGCTAATATTTGATGTGGATACTATTTGAAGAATAGGTGGAAGCTGGAGTATTTAGGATTTGGCAGTTGGGTAGTTATAGCAGCTAGTCTGTCTGTTGATGGGTGTGTGATTACAAGAGAGATAATTCCTTTTATTTGAAAGAGTAAGGAAATTTTACAGACTTGAGTGGCAAAGGTTGTACATGTGCAGGGGTGAGTTAAGCTGTTGTCTTTTGCAATCTGTGGGTCAGATTACCCCCTCAAGAACCTAAAGCCGTGATGGAATTGGTGAAAAGTGGAGGACTCCAGAATACAAAATATTCAGAAAGATAGCTTGAGGGAGTATACCCCTGTCTTACACTTGACATTTTTTTGGTTGCTAATAGCTGCAAACAAAATCTGCAAATTTTTATGATGCTTCTGCCAGAAGAGCCTGCAGAATGAGATGTTGATATCTAGTGTATTGCAGAGAATCCAGACTATCCGCATTGAATGCATCAGCTTTGACCTTGTAACAGCCTGAATCCATTAAGGTCAAATTACCAGAGTTTCTTACTTGCAGTAGGTCTCTCAGCATCCCAGGAAAAATACACATCTGCACCGACAGGTCTAGGTGGCAAAACATGGTGGCTGGTTTCCCTTGTCTCTTCTCTTGTTGTGAGGTTTAGAGTTGTGGTAGATGTTTCCAGCAGCTGGGGCGAAAGGCTTCTTTGCTCAGGTTCTATGTGGAGTACATCAGGTGTAGAGGTTATGCAGTCCACTGAGATCCAGAAAATTTCTTACTACTGGTCACTGCATGGTGACACTTCTGTGTAGTAGAGTTAGTCCATGTTCTTCTGATGGCCTCTAGTAAGGGCCGAGTTGGATGTGCTGTTCCTGTGGCAGCTGATGGCCAGTTGCTGCTTTGGTGTACGCTTATGGTGCTAGTGGCTTTGACTTTGTGCTGGAGCCAAAAAGGAATTCCCCTGAGCTGGGAAAGGCTGCCCTGCTTCATATTTTGGCTCTTCCTGCTGGTTTTGTCTTTAGTTTTGCACAGCTCTGCCCAGTGGATGTGGGTCCCAGAGCTGCAGCACTTCCAGAGTTATTGGGTATTTCCAGGTATTCATTGCAGCCCTAGTTACATCCCCTTATTTGTGTCTAGAACTCACTTTGAACCAAGTCAGGGCCCAGGCTGGGCTTTGCCACAGGATCTGTTGCACACCATCAGCATTCCCCTGTTTTGTAGCTGGATCTCACTGCAACCAATATGTGGGTGTTTTTAAATTTAAAATGCTTTTATTTTGATGCAAATTTCATATGGTACAGCTGCATTGTTTGTTTTAGTGTAGTATTTGACTGTATTCATTGTAATCATTTTTAAAGACCATACTGTATAAACAGTATTACCTTTTTGTTTGTTGATTGATAATTAAAGAGAATTATATCTGCACCCAGTGTACATGTAAAAAATTGTTACATAGTTAGTGTTAAAAAGTAATATTTGGATCAATGCCTCCTATGGATTTTTGTACATTTTCTACTCACTGAGGCATGCAGTCAATACCTAATTTCTCTGGAGATATACTGCGCTTAACATATTGAGCTTTTTTTAAATACTCCAGTCCTGGGCATTGAGGAAGTAAGACCAGTTTTAATTTTCTATCATTGATGATCATAAGAATATGAAGTGTCTATGTTGAATTCCCTCCAGCTTATATTTGTGTTTGCCGTAGTTTTCAAGGTAACTACTCTATTCCTTTTGACAGTGTTTCACAATGTCCAGTAGCAGTTTTGCCATCTCTCACATTGGGCAGAGGGCCTACCAAAATCTTGGCAGAACTTGGATCTACATCTGAAATGGTAAAAGCTGCTTAAGACAGTAGTGGTGACTTTTGGTAAGCTTAAGGATAAGTAGAGTCTCTGATGAAGTTAGTCTCAATTAGGCCCACTGGTTATCACTTTTTTGTAACTCGTAAATATGCTTTGTCTGAGCTGGTTTCATTGAGCAAAGGTGTATTTATTTTTATCTCCTGTGTTGGGGAAGGCAGTTGCAGCTATATTTGATGCCATATTTTAGCCAGTTCTTTGTGCCACTCACATTGGGTTCTTGCAACATAAGGTCCATCCAAAATGCTCTTATGCTGGTTTTGGATAGGGCAATACAGGCATTGGGCTGATTGTAGGGAAAGCTTTCCAGTTCTTGTTCTTATTTTTCCCACTAGTCTGACAAAACTGTTGCTGTTTGATATTAAAAACATAGCTCAATGCTTGTCCATTTTTCCTCTTCCTTTACATGCATGGATTGACGAGAATATATGCAGGGTTCATTTTGTGCAAGAATATAGACATCTATTCCTGGAAACATATTCTTTCTGAGCCCACATGGCTTCCAGAGAACAGAGGTCTAAATGGCTCTGGATCAAGAGGTTTATTTGGTGTCTGTTCATGTATAGTTAGGAGTCAGAGGGAGCCTGCTGGATTTTTTGTCAGTCAAATGGATTATTGATTTGCTGCAGTTTGGTATGTGTTTCCCAAAGACTGCGTATAGGAAAAAATATAAATCCTAACAATATAACCAATCTGAAAAATGGGTGGAACTCTGCAGTGTGAAATAAATAAAAAGGTGTTTTGGTCTCCAAGTGTTGGATTAGAAATGCGTGCCCAGCAGAAGAGGGAGCAGGAGGTCATTGTAAGCAAAGGAAGAGTCAGGCTTTAGCAAGGAGAAGATTGAATAGGTGCCTATAACCATCTCTATAAGCTTATTCTCTCCTGCCAAGAATGTCCAGAAGCAGCAAAACCAAGGTGATGAGCATCACAACTTTCTAGCGTAACTGATGTGTGTGGCTGGGGAGTGGCTGTTTAATTTTGGCTCTCATTCTTTACACCAGGTATTCAGAAAGTTAGTGAGTCTCACAGCTGCTTGTCAGCCCTTTACCTTTGTGATTTTTTTCTGCCACACAGATGTGAAAGAAGAGTAAAACTTCCTGTCCCCACTCTTCTGCCACTCCTGTACTCCTTACTGCAACTCTAGAACCTTTCACTTCTGACCAGGTACCTGCACCTCTTGCAGCCACCATTTATCTCCCAGATCTCGTGGTGAAGTTACCTTGCATGTTCCAGCCTTCCCACTACATAAACTTCTCCCCATCAAATCAGAACCTTTCAGCACATCCCATTCCACCAGCCTTGATTCACTCTGTGTCCATGTTTAGAAGAGAATCCTGCTGCTGGTTACACTATTCTATTTTGGATGCAGCACAGCAAGTGTGATAATGAAGAGGCTCTGCAGTTAGATCCTGCCAGACCGTGGACAAGTGTAACTCTTGTTTGGAGGTTGTGCACATGTCTACACATCAGGCTGTTGTGATTGTCCAGGACAGCTCTACTATTTTGAAGGGGTTCGAGGATCACAGTTTGGGAACTTCTGGCCTGCAAGACCTGCTGGAGCACAGTGTGCTCACAAGCTTGGCCACAGCAGTACAGCAGCAGTAGGATTGCTGCTTTTGTGGGTATATGAAACGAGTTGTCCAACTATTGTGGTGGGACTGCATCCCATGGCTGATGGGATAGTGCTGATGTGTGGGTTCATTGCCAGTGTTTACGCTGCCTTTGTGAGCTGATATTGTCAGTGTGGCACCGCTTTGACCACCCAAGGCAAGGTCAGTGCTGGGGAGTCACAGTTGATTCCTCTCTGTGAACCACTGTGGGAACTCCTGCTAGCTGCGCAGTCTGTGCTGTGCTGATCAGCTGTATGGCCAGTTGAGTGTATAGCTGTAGGATCCATGTTTAGGAAAGAGACCATAGCTGGCACAGGAAAAGTTGCCATGTCCCAGATGAGTTCTCTGGAAGAGTTGTGGTCCTGTTGTGGTGGCTGTTGTCAGTGAGCCACGCTAACACTGCAGAACAGAGGGGGAGTAGAGCTTGTTCCTGGCCTCTGCTGGTGGTTCCCCCGACTGAGGCTGGATAACTCCAAGTAGTAAAATTTATTGACCTTTTAAAATACAACTATATTTATCCAATCTTTTCCCTGTAGCTGCCCTTTCTATTCGGTTCATCACTATGCTGATGCAGTGGACTCCTCAGACTGACCAGTACCTTGGGGAAGCAATGCTTCATTATTAGCTTTTTTGGTCTTTTCCTTTCTCCTGCCTCTAATATAGGCACCAATTTTTGACAAGTCTTGTATTTTTCTGTTCTTTTTATTCGTCTCAACCTTGACTTAAAATTTGTTATTACTTTTAGTTCATTTATTAAAACATTGTTATGATACATTTTTAGCATAATGATGTTTCTCCATACATACATTTCCTGCTCCATACACTTCTTTCCTTTACGGGCTTTTGGATTAATGGATATGGTCTGAGTTATATTTGTTTGTGAATTAACAGGGATTTGTATGCTGTAATGCCAGTGAGAAGTAGAGGTTCTGCTGCATGTAGATGCAATGTGAGCAACTAAAATGATCCTTTTTGTGAAAACCTTGCAATCAAAAAAACCCCAAAACCTAATGGTGAAATTATAATATAACAGTGCTAATTAAAAATAACAGAATAATATTTCACCTGTCACTTGTTAGCTTCCTAGCTCTTACAAAAGTCTTGAGAAAGTTAGCTTAATAAGGGCTGTAGTGGAAAACTCCCGTTTGTATGTAAGTTTCAGATGATTTCTAGGGAGCAGTGTAGTTTTGAAAGCATATTGTGGCTGATGTGATACCATTTACGATCTATTTTGGAATAGTAATCTAAATATAAATTAGGGTTTAGATAACTGCCAAATCCAGCATACAGTGATACATAATGTATTTTCTTCTGGAGGTGAATTGCTTCAGGTATGTTATTCTGAGTTATCATTGAACCCTGTGCCTGTATGTAGAGTATATGTTTGTGGTATATATAAAACTTGTTATGGCCTGACTCCGATTTCATTGACATGGTTGTTAATTCATTAACTTCAGTGGAGTTGTTCCTGATTTGTCTTGGTAGGAGTAAGGACAGAACAAGGCCTTAAATCTTTAAATTAAAAAATTAGTCTATAAAAATATTGTGAAATAAAATATCACCAACATGTTCCCATTAAACATTATTTCATATGAGACTAAAATAATAAAAATCCTGGTTAACTGAAAAGCAGAAATCAAATACCTATTAAGAAAGGAAGGAAAAAAACCCAACAAGTTTTAGTCTACAGAGAAGTAAGAGAATTTGATTTAAATAAGTACTATTTTGAATATATGCTCTTATAACAGCGACAAGCTATCAGGCAGAAACGATGTTTGCCTGACTGTCACATTTAAAATCATAGACTAGTTAGGGCTGGAAAGGACCTTAAAGATCATCTAGTTCCAACCCCCTGCCATGGGCAGGAACATCCCACTAGATCAGGTTACCCAAGGCCGCATCCAACCTGGCCTTGAACACCTCCAGGGATGGGGCAGCCACAACTTCCCTTGGCAACCTGTTCCAGTGTCTCACCACTCTCACGGTGAAGGAATTCTTGCTAATGTTTAGTCTAAATCTGCCCTTCTCCGGTTTATACCTATTCCCCCTTGTCCTATCACCACAAGCCTCTATGAATAGTCCCTCTCCAGCTTCCTTGTAGGCCTCTTTGGGGTACTGGAAGGTTGCCATAAGATCTCCTAGGAGCCTTCCCTTCTCCTGGCTGAACAAGCCCAACTCTCTCAGCCTGTCCTCGTATGGAAGGTGCTCCAGCCCTCTGATAATCCTTGTAGCCCTCCTCTGGAGCTGTTCCAACAGCTCCATATCCTTCTTACATTGAGGATTCCAGAATTGAACACAGTACTCCAGATGAGGTCTCACAAGAGAGGAATAGAGGGGCAGAATCAACTCCCTCGCCCTGCTGGCCACGCTTCTTTTGATGCAGCACAGGATACGATTGGCCTTCTGGGCTGCTAGTACACATTGCTGGCTCATGTCGAGCTTCTCGTAGACCAGCACTCACAAGTCCTTCTCTGCAGGACAGCTCTCAATCACGTCACCTACCATCATGTACTGAAAACACATCATGTACTGCCCCGACTCAGGTGCAAGACCTTGCAACTGGCCCTGTTAAAATGAAGTCAGATTGAATTAGCTCAGTTGATATTTATCAAGAATTCTTATAATCTCCAATTGCATTAGCAGATTTATTGTTTCAAGTAAACATGTAGTTGAAATTTATGTAGTAGTGCTTTATTTGGGTTTAAAAATCTAATTTATCCATTGTTCAGAGATAATATTAATTCATTAAAGGTTGATTAGTTGGATACTTTCTTATAAGAATCTAAATTATTTTAAAATTTGAGGAAGTTAGCGTCTCTAGTACTGAGCTGACGAAGGAACAGAGAGAAAGAGTAAGCTAGCACAGTCAGATAATCAAACACTGACATTTTCATGTGGTTCTATGAAAACACATGTAAATGTCTCTATGTAGTAACACTTGCAATGACCTGGGGCATATGGGAGCTTACCATCTCTCTATAAAGCATTTCTCCTTTTATTTTTTAGTGATGTATGGCTTAGTTACAAGTACTTTTTTTCCTCCCTTACCTGACTCCTGTGGCTTTAGGGAAGTATTAGTAAAGTCTTACATGCACATATCTCCCCACGTATCATGTGTGATGGCTTTGCCCTGGTGTTAGTCAGGAAATGGGTGGAAGAGCTGCATGCAAGTGAGAAGGCAATTAGTCATGACCAAATTTTTAACTGTGAAGTAAACTTTACTCTCTGGGGACTGTTTTTTAAAAAATGAGTTATCTTAGGTTTGCTTCTGAAATCTAATTCACTTTTTATTTACAGATCTGTATCAATTAGTCCTTCAGTGGAAAGAAGTGATCTATTGTCATTTTGACAGTTTTTCTCAGAAGGCCACTTTCTGTAACCCATCTTAAACTAACAGGTGCCAAAAAAGCCTTGTGTGAAAGTTAGAGGATCTGCAATCAAAAATTCTGGTTTATATGGTTATAATATAGAATTGGCATAATGGAAAAAGGAGTTGTGAACACATGTGTATGAATGGAATTGTTCCATGATTAACAGGAGATTTATGGCTGAAGAAATCACTACAGAACAGCAAGTGGTAGAGAACGTGTTTTTATTTTACTCTGAGAGCCAAGTCTTGTATTAGGACGTTGCTGAATCTGGTGCAGAAAATAAACGATACCCAAGGGATAGTGTAGCATTGTGTTAGATTGAAGGGCCTTTAATAATCCCGTAGTCTAATAGCAGTTAAGATAGAGAATGCATGAGACTAATCTGCTTTTACAATAATGTGTGTACGGTAGCAAGGAACAGTTATGATGTGTTGGCACTGTAGCTTTTAGCAGATGACTTTTTAAATTAAAAGATAAGTTTGCTGAGTGACTTTCTGGAATTTATTTAATGAAAGCCCATAAAATCGATATCTGTTTACAGCTGGATTAACAGCACTATGCTCAACTACTAGTCTTTATACTAGACAAAGTACTGAACAAATCCAAAATCTTTCATTTCTGGAAAGTTCAAATGCATTTTGGAAAAGCATAAATTTAACTCCTACATCTGTCTGTCTTTAATCACAATTAAGTTTCTGGTTTTGCAGATTCCATGTGGTCTTAAAGTACAAAGCATAGGCTGCCAGTCTAATGTGTACAAAGAATATTGCAGCAGTTCTGCATGTGCAGTTTTTTCAAGTTTGATTTCCTCTGAATAGCAGGAAGTGATAGCAATTCTATTACTATTGCACTTTTTTCCCCCCGTTTTTCTTGGAAAAAGTGGTCCATAGATTAACTTCAGTTACCTGTTTTTTCTGCATAGATGGTGTTTGGGGATGTGGTTAATTTTTGATTGAATTGTATCTCCTGTATCTGTGTTCTATAGTTAATATGTCTGGTTTGAGCATGAAGAGTGAGAGTAAGTTGTTCCTGAAATAACTTCCTTTTTGGCAGCAGTCCTGGGAAGTCTACACAGGGCGTGCTAAACAGCAACTGTATTTTAGCTTGTGCTACAACTCTCTAAACAAACAGTTCATGGTACCTGTAAGCAGACAACTTCTCTGTGTAAGTGTACACTAGATGGCAGTTTTGTCATGCCTTCCAAGTTCAAATAGCTCTGTAGGAGAACAGGAAAGGCCATCAGTGTTTAGTCTGCGCTCACAGGGTCCCTGCATGACCAATGTGGACCCCATGGACTTCCTGGAACATGTGTTAGCAATTTAGCAGCAGACATTTATTTCTTTGTTTTACTGCTTGGCTCTTTGAGAAAGTGTTGGTACTCAGTTATGGGCTGTCTGGATCATGTCAGAGGCCATGGGGATCAAGTCCATGTGACAGGCCAGACTGAGGAAGGATGAAGTTGGAGGAGGTGAGGAAACTGACCCTTAGTTCAACAGTAACAAGTCACTGCCTGTCTGTGGACCGTGGCCAAATGCCGGGATGTTTTAGCTCTATTACAGCTGAATAAACAAAACACTTTGCCCATTTGGCTTTTTCATATTTCATCAGCACTAGTTCAATCAAAGTATTTCTGTTTCCTAAGAAGAGGTTCTTACTCTTAATCTCTTTTTTTTTTTTTTTTTAATTTTCCCCCTTCTTCTTCCCCATATTTTAGCCCCATCCAGACGAGGCGACCTTGAAATCCTTGGCTACTGCATGCTGCAGTGGTTATGTGGGAAGCTACCCTGGGAACAGAACCAGAAGGACCCTGTAGCTGTCCAAACGGCAAAAACAAAGTAAGAATAAAACAACACACACATATACATGTGCACACCCCCCTAGAACCTTGCAGCATCCTCATGACTTAACAAAACAGGTCTGAAAAGATAGCTCTACATCCTGTAGAATAGCAGCTTATGAGAAACCTAAAACAATTTTCCTTAATTGAGAGATGTTAGTAGCATTTAAAAATGAACTCTTGTGCATGTATACCCTCTTCCACACATTCATGTACATAGTGCTGTAGAGATACGATAAATTCAAATGCACAGCACACTGTCATTTTGTCTGCTGTGTATTTTGTTAACATGCTCTTTTAAAGAAAAGATAGGTGAATTAGTGCAGGCCTTATTGCCCATACAGAAGGTTGTTGTGTTTCCATAAACTTTATGGGTGCTTTGTAGAGCCTATAGTACAAACATCTCTTGGAAGTTTTCCACATATGCATTCAATTTATTTTACTTGGGTTTTTTACTATTTTTCAGATGTATGCAGGTTTTTAGTCTTATATAAGCCTACTGCCGTTACAAACAATTAAATACCAAAATACTAAGGAGCTTGATTAAAATCTTTCCTTTTTCCCAGCATGACTCATTTAGAGTTTACTAAAGCAACAGAGTGTATTAGTGTTTTCTTTCGCTGCTTTCACAGTTGGGACTTGAGAGAGTTAATTGCATGTGGTACAGTTTAGCCTGTAGAAGGCTATACAGAAGTGTACCCATTAAGTGTAACATGCCAATTGGAGAAGGCAGCAAACTTTTAAGTAGGGCAAGTCACAACAAAGGTACACAATAGGGATAGCTGATCCACAGAAATCAATCTGCAAATTCAGTGTGGCATCGGCTCTCAACAGAGAAAAAAGTTAGCCTGCAGACTGTGGATAATACAGATTGCATCTGTAAATGTTGACATCGTATGTTATGTTTAATATTTCTCCTTTAGAAGTTCTGATCATTACACAGCCCCCTGCAAGGTAACACTTATACAATTCAATGTTAAATCAATTTAATCAATCAACCTGCTTCACTATTTCTTCCCTTACCGTTAACCCTTAGATTGCTAGGAATTTTCAGGATAACAAGCAAACAGACGCTTAGAAGAAGCACACAGAAAATGATACAGATTCCATTGATAATAAATATCCGCTTAGTCTATTGAATTACATTCCTGGTATAAAGTAACTTGCCCAGGTCATCCCTTTTAATTTGTCTTAATTTTCAGTGCCTATACTGTTTAGAAAGACCATAATTAGATATCTGGATATATGTATGTATTCAGTTGCTTATAAGTTAGTAAGTACATTACCAGCACAGTCGAATCTCTCCTGAGTGTGCCAGTCCTTTGCTGTGGGGTCTAAGTGATGGTGAGGAAGAAGGATCTGGGGCTGGGCCTGTGCCTCTGGGCTGATGTATTTCAATTTAGAAATGTTCATGCCATGCTATAATTAGAAGACAGGCTCTGTTTGAATTAGAATGTAAGCTAAATTATAGGAAAATATTTATGTTTCAGTGTTTCATCTCCCCAAAATTAAAGCCCATATTTCTGATACTAAACAACAGATTACTGAGTCAAAGCTTATTAGCCTATGTACTTTGACTTTATCCACTTGAGAACATATCCTTTTACAGACTGGTGGACCTTTATGGCTCTTTTAAATGAATAAAGAAACAAAAAGGGGTCCCTTAACAGTATTAACAGATAGACAGAATTAACAGATTTAACTTACTGAGGGCAAGGGAGCTTATGCAGCTGCAGGTTCCTACAGGTGCTAGGAGATCATCATGGTTCATGCATTTACAAAGATGAGAGCTACTGTTTTAAGGTATGATTGAATCTGAGCTTCATAGTCCTTTGCTGTTTCTGGATGGATGGAAAGTACATCTGTGGCCCTGTCCTTCAGTTTATGAAGTGCGTGGGACTTAACGTTGTTTAACCTCCCTCTCCCATTTTGTCCCTGCTGTGCCTGCTTGTAATTTTGATACTTGTCACCCAGCTGCCTGTGAGCGACATGGCATAAAGAACCTAATGCTAAGTAACTAATAGGCAGACCAGAACTGCTTCTTAAATTCTGAAATACAAATATTAATTATTAAGCTGAACTCAAACCGGGACATTTTATCTCGAAGGATTTCTTTTTCTTTCTAGAAAGCTTAAAACAGCTGCAAAAAAAAAAAACTTAATGTTAAAATGCATTCTTATCTGTAAGCCTGATCTTGCTGAAATCGGTAGTCTCCAAAGAGTTAAAAACATAGCTAGTAAGAGGAGATATTGCTTTAAAAGCAGTACTGTGAATCATTAGCTGTACCGGAGGTCCATTCCCTTTGGAACTGAGACTTGCCTTCTTCCTAAATCCCAAATGAAGAATCACCTGCTCCAAAACCACATTAAATTGTTTCACTTTCATGTTGTTTCAGACTTATGGATGAGCTCCCAGATTCAGTGATGGAATGGGATTCTTCTGGAAGCAGCTGTAAGTGTGCTTGCACTATGCACCATTTAGCTCTTTATCCTGTTAAAAAGTATACCTAAATGTCGAACTCTGTTTGGGGGAAGCAGAAGATAAGTAAAAGTAGCACGAATTTAACAAAGACTTCAATTTAAAATCTTAAAAATGTATTACTGGGTTTTGTACGTCAGAGGTAGCTGTCTTCACCAGGCCAGAGTCCATGTGGTATTACTGGGCTCTGGTCTTAGGGCAAAACCATGGCATGCCAGTGGAAGTCACCCTTGAATCATCCCCTTGAAATCACAGCTGCATGAACTCCTTTTGTATGTACCTATCCAACGGAAGAATTCAGCCTGCGATATCTGTATTTAGCTGATAACACAGTAGCTATATAATACTCGTTGTTATAGATTATATGTCACACTCATTAATTCAGGGTGCAATTTAATTGAACCAATCTTTTTTACTTCAGTGGAACTGAATCAGGCCCTTCATGTACAAGCCTATTATATTTTAAGCATTCTTGGCTCAAAGGCTTGTTTACAGCAAGAGGAGAAGTTAAGTCTCTGGATGGAGACTTATGGAATGCCGGTCACTCTGCAGTAAATGACTCCGTGCTTACTGATGCAGGATATGTAATGCTTTTAGAGCAGGAACGCTTTTTATGCTGCTTTTCTGTGTTATCCCATAAACACAGACTAAGGACATGATACAGACATTGAGGGCTAAGTTTTCAACCTTGGTGTGTGGTAGTACAAAAATCTTGATCGGTCTCATCCTTGATGTATCCTATAGAGGGACATAAGGGATCCCAGCAATTTGTAATCCAAGGTGTTAGGAATTAGCGACTCTTTTAGAAAAAGGAGTAGCTGTTAATATGGAAATAGTAAGCAACTGTCTACAAAAGGTATATGGCTTAGTATTCTGTTTGAAAAAGCACATGAATGGACGGTTTGTCTTGTCATCTATTTCTTCCTTCACTGAAATACAAAAGTAACCAGGGAAAATGCCAGACTTCTTTCAAAGGTTAGTATCTATTTTTTATTTATTCACTTATTTTCATCATGTTTCTGTGCTGGAAGTTTTACACAAAATACATTCCTGATGTGTATACATATTTAATAAATCTTTACTTTGGGAGTTTTACCAGATGCTAATATCTAGTGTAGTACTTCAGTTTTAGGATACACTAGGGTCTTCAACTGAAAGAAAAGTTTAATCCCCCCTATATGTTTTTCCTAATGCCATTGTTTCATTCAGTGGTTTCCCTGCTACTAGAACTATTTGATAATGATAGCAAAACAGTGCTGCTGTTAAGACTGTTTTAGGATGTAATCTCAAAAGCAATATTTGTCCAAGTGTTAGAAGTAAAAAAAAAAAAAGCTTTTTCTAAAGCATTCGAAGGATAATAGCCATGCAGATTGAGGCAGCGTTGTTGAGAGTAGTTAATATTTAAAGGGCTATTATGATCTATGAAATATAAAATACTTTTATTTTGCGCAGAACTATCAATATTTGTCAATAAAGTGTTGTGATTAGTTTTTATACTTGGGTAGCTTTCAGTACTACACGAATTAGTGCATGTGCATAACAAGACACAGTACTTAATGGTGAGCTTTATTCAAGTCTGTCTTTTCTTGTTTCAAAACGACAAGATATTGTCAGTTCTGTGTTCTAAGCGTGTCTTCAGTTGAAATTGTGTCATCTTGTCTGGCAGTGCAGAGTTGGCATACATTTTGGAATAAAATTCTTTGTGAAGTTTTAGGTTTACACCAAGTGAAACTTGCATTAAAATATTCTCCGCAGGTGAAATATCCAAATTTTTGGCATGTGTTTATGGCTTAGCTTATGATGAGAAGCCGAAGTATCAAGTGCTCAAGAAAATCCTGCTGGATGGACTAGGGTCCAGTGGAACTCGCTACGATGGCCCTCTGGAATTTTCCACTGCAGCATGCGCACAAAATAACCGTACTGACAAAGTGTCAAAAGTAAGAAAGTTCTGGGATTATTTCTGACATGTCCTGCTTGATTGTTGCCTTTTCTTTTGTAGAAATGAGACTGACACAGCAGTTCTTTCACCTTAAATATAACATGTTTGTTAATTCCTGTTTCCCCTGGCTTTGCTAAAAAGCGGGATGTCATCCCTTAAGGAGGAAGAACTGTCATGAGTCCTTTTGACCTGCAGCCTCTCACTTCAAAGCAGGAGGTCTGTGGAGAATGATTTACTTTCAGGATAATGGGGAAGTCAAGGACTTTGTTCACTAACATCTTGAAGACAAGCCTGAATGCCAGGTTTTTCCTTCGTTCCAGATTAAAAGCAAAGTTACCTCTATTAGTGTAAGCATTTAATTCATTTGCTTACTTTCAAACTGTTCTTTGTCATTTGCCTTTATACTCCTGTAGCCACTAATGTGGAGGAGGTATTATTCTGGGATTTAACTCTGTTATTGGTATGCAGCACTGTGGGATGCACTAACACAGAATTTTAGAGCTGACGAATGTCACGTTATGTTTTCCTTTTTTACTATTAAGTCTGAAACTATACCACTAATAAAACTATGTTTTAATAAGTGGAGATGGAGGTAATTAGCAATCTTACTGGGCTTACTGTGAAACGTCAGTCCCATCATACCTCTGCCTCCAAACTCCCCATATGCAAAAGCCCTGTTTCTGTCTCCAGTGTCTGTGCAATAAGGCAGGGTCAGGGTACCGTTCATTTTTAATATTTTTGGTGAACTTTGGACCATCACAAGTGTACATGAGCCAAGAATGCAGGATGCAAACTAATGTGACTGATAGGCTGCTAGATGAATGGTGATTCAAGTATCGGTGCACAGATGGTTCTGATTTGCTGAGTTTTGTAGCTGCTGCAACTGAAGACATAAAATATCCTTCTAGTCATAAATTAGCTCTTTGGAAGCAAACCTTGGCACCACAGCTTTACAACCTTCAATTAGTAGGGAAAGAAGTATTTGAATGACTGTGGTATTGACATCTGTAGGCCTGCATAGTAATCATTCCTAATAGAAGAGAATATCTGTTTGAGGGGGTTTTGCATGGCTAATTAACCACCAGTGAGAATATGTAATTTTTTCATGATCTCCTGATTGTCACCTTTCTCTCATGATACAATTACATTTTATTGTAGCAAGTGCCTCACAAACCAATTGTCAGCACTATTTACGTGTTATGGAAGGCAGAACAAAAGTTCACGTTTAATAAAAAGGCACCAAGTTTTGATCTTGGTAATTACAGATACTTTAGTGATTTCATTGACTTTTCTGGTTTTAGCACTTTTTATTTTCTTTAAACAAAACCAGAAGTTGTTTCAGTGACAGTATTTGACTTCCTGTGATGGTGACCATCTCTTCCTCACTGATTTCAGAAGTTTTTTTTTAAAGTTTGTACCGTTTTCTGAACTTTATTAAAAAAACAGGTAGCTGTTAATTGATCTCCAGCTGATCTGGCTGGATCTCTGCTTCACAAGCGTCTTTGATTTCTTAGAGTCAGATATTGAATAGGAAATCTGTTTTCTCCTTATTGCCTGGCCTAAGACTTTGTGCTACGCTGGCATAAAAGATGATCCTGAACTTCCTGGCTGTAAAAGCTGCTGTAGCATTTGCTATTTGCAAGTTCACAACCCCAGTGAAAAATCCGTGAATGAGGAGTGTCAGTTATCACCACTCTTGTGCTGTAGGACTAAGCAGAATTGGTTTTGATGGCCAAGAACAAGATCAGAGAGCAAGTGTGTCTGCATATTACTAAATCCTGGCACCTGCCATCACTTTTTCAGGGAAATGTTTAACATTCAGTGTCTTGCTTCTTGGAACAGTAAGAACTCTAGCGCTGCTCCAGGGATCACCTGTGCTTTGCTGAAGTGTGTTCCTTCAGCCAGTTCTGCTGCTTACATACGCAAGTTTCCTGTTAAATTCTCTGCAAAACAGCGGCAGAAAGGAAATTTCCAGGGCTATTCAAAGGACTTAAGGAGTACTTGAATACAAGCAAAGAATGCAGATAACCAAACTTTCTCTAAATCTATTGCTATTTTCAGAAAATCCAGGTTTTTGATCTGTGGTTTTTGGCTGTGGACAATATTCAAGGCCTGGTGCACTTTGGTGCTGCAGTCCTGACAGTGTGTTTCATGACAGGCAGGGGCTTCCCACTGCATCTCCTCATGGCACTGTCTGTACAGTTACCCTAGGTCTGTTTCTTTTCATCTTGGCCCTCTGCATTCCCTTTCCACCTTTCCTTTTATTCACCAAACACGTCTCCCTTTAAAGAGGCAACCTAAGAATAGTAGGAGCCACTACAAACAATCCACTGTCTCCTCACCCCTCGCTTATGAGCAAACCTGACTCCAGGTGACCTGCCTGACTCCACTTGTACCAGTTTGGTACACAGGAAAAAAGTGATCTTGGGCTCATTCCCTTCTGAAGACCAGTAAACACCCCTAAGTATCAACAAGGGGATCCTATAACACTAGCCCCTTGAAGATGACATGGAAATTCTTACAGATGAATTTTAAGATGCAGCTCGCTGTGTAGGATACGAATCTAGTCTTGACATGACAAAAAACCGTAACAGTGGCTATGTTGTAGTGCTCCATTTTAGTTGTACACCAAACATAGGTGATTGATACTGTATTAATTGCATTAATTCTCAGATTTGTTTGCCACAGTTTTTGGCTTATATTATTTTCTGCTTTTTCACCTACAGTGGAAGTGTTAGCAGTAGGGCCAAACAGAGTATGGCATAGGCAGCCAACTGTGAGCTAGACTGTGTAGATTTCATATTGAAAAATAATTACATCAATACTAATTTGTAATTTTTATTAGTATGGAATATGGTCATTTTTTAGGCATAAAATAAATATTTTCACAAGTGCTGTAGGTCCTGTTTTGAACGTGATGTAGTTATTTAGGTAGCCGTGTACACACTGTGTAGGCACCAGGGCTGGTTGTCGACAAGACTGGCAGTTCTTGCAGGGTGAGCTATGGTGCCACAATGCAGAGGGAACAGCTTGGGCCCCTCCGTTCAGATACCTCTGTGGCACCGAGTCTCACCTGTCTAGCTCCATCTCCCAGAGCTATCTACAAGCTGCTTGAAGCCAGCCTGAGCTGGTATTCGGAATAGATACACCTTCATCTTTCTCAACAGTTATTTTCATGGAATAGGACTATGGATTATATTCTTAAAAGGTGTTTTGCATTAAACAATATATGAAGTGCTTACTGGCACTTTCAACGGTATTTAGTTTGCACAATTGCTATCTCACGTAGGTATTTAATTTGCAGTGTAAAAGAGCAGCCCATTATTTCTTTTTTAGCTGCTTTGTTCAGATACAGCTGCTACATAGAGGACCATATGCAAACAGTACAGTTGCAGGGTTATCAGTGTGCCAGAAGTACCGAAGGCATGTGGCATACAGCCTGTGTTTTGGCTACGTTTGCCTTCCAGGTTCCAAAAGCCAAAACCAGACATCATTTGATACTTAGTGCTCAGAGCAGAACAGCAGAGCACTTACTTGCATTAACTCATGCAACTATTCACTGTGCGCTCCTCATTTTCATTTTAGAAGACTAAAAGAATGTGAGACTTAACTCTTTAATTAGATTACCTGAGTCAGAAGACTTAGTGATTATCTTGGAGAGTTTTGCATTCGATTCCAGTGAGAGAAAGTGCATTCAGCCCTGCTTGTTAATGAAACAAACAGTGACTGAGTGGCATCGTTCCCAATAAAGGTTATTGGTGAATATTTTGAAATGTACGGTTCAAGTTTATTTTACAGTGTTCTTTCCAAATAGAGCATAGCTGTATTTGGTGCTGTTTGAAGATGATGTTTATTGATAATTAAAATCCTGAAAACTCTTCTTTTGAGAAGATGAAAGCTTACTCTCATTCTGTGTTGTTGGTACTGAAGATATTTCAAAGAGAAAAACGTCCTACTTACTTTTTTTACTATACAAAATTGTTCACTGTAAATCACAGGTTCGCTCACCAAAGCCTGTGCCAAGACCCGTTCAGCAGAAGCAAAAAAAGATGGAAGGTGAAGAACGCATCTATCAAAACAAAACCTTTACTGGGGTAACAGGCAAACAACTCAAAGATGAAGAAAAGCCGAGTCACTTAAGCAGGGCACTTCACCAAACAGAGCCTCAGCAGGTAAGGATTTGGGCACTACAGTAACGCATCCCCTGGGAGTTTGTTTGCTCTGTTAGGAAAAGTGCTTGGAAAAAGCCAGGAACATCATCATAACCTCCAGAAATGGGCATATGCTTACTGGCTTGTATTATTCCAAATGTAAAGCTCAGAGCTTCTTGTAAGCACGGGGATTAAATGCAAACAGGGCACTATCCTTACCTGCCTCAAACCTGCCAGGTCTAAGTATCTGAACAGCACTTGTGATAATTTTCAGTGTTACTGAATTCTTTTCAGCATATAGAATTGCTTCTATATCAACAGGTTCCCGTACCAAAACCTGCACAACAGAAGCAAAGCAAGGTAAAAGAGGAAGACTGTAACTGTCTGAGCAGGCCCCCTGCTCGGGTAACACACCGGCAATTCCAGGCTGAAGAGAAGACCGTCAAGTTTCACACTGTGACTCAGGAGCCTGACCACCCACAAAAGGTGAGGGTTTTGGTGTTACCTTAGAGCAGTCATGGCGCCCTGTGGAAGAGCTATCAGCTTTTCTAAAACTTAAGAGTTTAAAAAAAAGCCACCAACAAACCAGAGCCCGAAGTAAACCTATGCAAGTGAGATGTTTGCCACCAGCCCTGCAAGTTTGTATGCAGCTGCTTGGTCTGTTAGCAAACTACAACTCCATTTTTTATACAGTTTGTTAGTAAAGCAGAGCACAGAGTGCAGATAAGTGTCAAGAAATTAGTCTGTCACTCTAGCTTAGATGGGATGGCCACCCTGGTGCCATTAACAGGTGATGGTCTAAACACAGAACTTGGAGGGAAATTTCTCTTTCTCCCTGCTTTATCTTTTTGGGAAATACATTCAGAAAAACATCACATAGCTGGCCCAGTGAAAGGACAAGGGGGTCTGCTCAGTAAGATGCTGCTAGAAAGCAGTTCCAGTTTAGGTATAAATTAAATGAGAAACATTTATCCGCTGAAAGGGGAACACTTGTCCTACTTGCCTCAATCGAGGAGGGTAGGATGCTTGTGAGAGACTGGACAGGCGATAAACTGCGAAAGAGAACAGGGAAGACTGAAGTAAAAACAACAAAAAGCAGATAAGAAAAAAAATCTATGAGCTACCTTTATGGTGGATATCATGGTACTGTTCTATCAGACTGGGCCCATATTTAACCAAAGAAAAAGAAACAGATGTCTGTCACTAATTTTAAAGAGGAATAAAGACAGGAAATTTCTTCTATTAGGGAAATACAGTTTAAGTTATGAATCTTCATCAAGAAAACTATAGTGCTAGGGTTGAAATAAGTGGGATATATTGCTAAAAAGTAACATATGAGTGGGATCATGGAAAGGAAACCAAAGGTGGAAGTTTTGTAAGGGACCATGGAAAATATGGTCAAATCTTAGATATGTGAGAAGCAGAATTGTAGTGTTTGGGGATTCCTTTCAGAGATGAAGACCAAAAAGGGGAGCTGAGGAAGACAGTGCTTCTGGAGATTTAAAAACCCCCAACCACCCCCCCATCCAACTCAAAGAAACCCCACACTACTCACGTTTATGCTATCTATGATAAACCAGGAGAACTTCAGCTTTACAGAACTTACACAAATTAAAACAGCAAATCAAACTTCAGAGTAACATCCAGGGTTTCCAATCTAAAACTTTATTAGCAGGAACACATAAAGACAACTTACTATATTACGTTTTTTGGAAACAAGTGAGAGATGTAGAAGAGTTCCAGCTGTTGACTTCAGTAAAGCATGTATCTTTGGAAGGTGTTTAATCATACCTAATGTTATACCCTTAATATACAATGTACTTAAGCCTGCAAATTCCAGAGTTAAGACTTTGTAAGGATTGTCTTGCTTTCTCTAGGATAACTTAAAATACCTAAATACCATCTTTGCTTTTCCAATTCACATCTCACTTATTCAGTATTAAGTTTATTATCTCTGTATTTTTCACCCCTGCAGAAAGACACTGCAAGAGCATCAATGTCATTCAACCCCCAAGCAATGTTCTCAGAATCCAAAAAGAAACACAATCAACTCTTAACTACAGATGATCCAGTATTATTGCAAAAAACTGGTTCTCACACCACTCGTCCTTCTCTATCTGTTCTATTCAGACTTGCATTTACCAACCAAACATACCCCTACAGTATAGCCATACTTGTTCTTCTGGTACTGATACTGCTTTCCTTGTGTTTTCTCTGATGTCGTAGTTCTAGTGCATTCACCGTTAATGCAGCCTTGTTCCCGTCACACAGTTTTTTCTCAGAGTTTCTTCAATGACGTTTTCAGCGTCAGTGGCTTGGAAAAGAGTTTTTTAAATAGTTCTGTCAATACTTATGCTTTCAAGTCAAGTTCTCTTAAACTTTCCAAATCTGTGCTCAATAGTTATGCATGTAGTGAACTATCTGTACAAGGTTGTGTCATGTTACGAATGTCTGGATTCTACTTTTGGGGTTTTTTTTTAAAACTGGACCTTTGTTACAGCAACATTAAAAATTCATTAAATACAATGGGGCGTGATGTTTACTTGTTCTAACTCTGGGATGTTGATAGTGGGTGTGTGGCCATCTTTATTCTGTTACAGAAAGCCTTTAGTTAAATGCTGATGTATTAAATGCAAGGGAATTTAAAGTTTTCCTCTCCTTATTGCAAAAAAGGAAGATAATAGCCACAAATTCATTTTCCAACAAACTTTGTTATGTTTTTTGCCCTTATCTAACCTACTACACGCTATTTAGTTCAATCACTCATTTTCATTACACCTCCTTACCTTATTACAATATGGACATGCACCAAAGATGACATTAAAACTCTGTCTGCTAGAAGGAAGACATTGTAGCCACTGCAACACAAGTAAGTGGATTAATATGCACGTTTCTTTCATATCAAATTTAGGAACAATCTCTTACCAGTTTTTTTTCCAAGCAGAGTTCACTTGATAAACATCTGGCATGTTGTACATCAAGTCAGTCTGTATTAATCACACAGTAAGGCAGGTGCCCTTCCATGGGGAGGTTATTTAGGAATTGTGGGTGAGAAGACAAGAGGAAGCACAGTGACTGTTGTAGCACTACTCAAAGGACTTAGCTTCAGCTGAAATTTAAGTGGGCAATGCTTATTTACTAGAATCTGTGAGTTAATGAGCAAGTTAGTTCCACTCGTTGCTTTACCTCATACAAGCAAGCCTGATGAAAAGGTTGTCCACATCGGGGTTCATCACACACTTGGTCTGGAGTGCTGCCATTGAGGCGATAGGCATAGCAGATCCCACAGTCCTTAGCAAAATCCTTCAGACACAACATGTTTTAGCTTACAGTACAACGGCAAGGAAGAATCACACAGAATCACAGAATCACAGAATAACCAGGTTGGAAGAGACCCACCGGATCACCGAGTCCAACCGTTCCTACCAAACACTAAACCATATCCCTCAGCACATCGTCCACCCGTGCCTTAAACACCTCCAGGGAAGGTGACTCAACCACCTCCCTGGGCAGCCTGTTCCAGTGCCCAATGACCCTTTCTGTAAAGAATTTTTTCCTAACGTCTAGCCTAAACCTCCCCTGGCGGAGCTTGAGGCCATTCCCTCTTGTCCTGTCCCCTGTCACTTGGGAGAAGAGGCCAGCATCCTCCTCTCTACAACCTCCTTTCAGGTAGTTGTAGAGAGCAATGAGGTCACCCCTCAGCCTCCTCTTCTCCAGGCTAAACAACCCCAGCTCTCTCAGCCGCTCCTCATAAGGCCTGTTCTCCAGCCCTTTCACCAGCTTTGTTGCTCTTCTCTGCACTCTCTCCAGAGCCTCAACATCCTTCTTGTGGTGAGGGGCCCAGATCTGAACACAGTATTTGAGGAGGGGTCTCACCAGTGCCGAGTACAGAGGGAGGATAACCTCCCTGGACCTGCTGGTCACGCCGTTTCTGATACAAGCCAAGATGCCATTGGCCTTCTTGGCCACCTGGGCACACTGCTGGCTCATGTTCAGTCGGCTGTCAACCAACACCCCCAGGTCCCTCTCCTCCAGGCAGCTTTCTAGACAGACTTCTCCCAGTCTGTAGCACTGCATAGGGTTGTTGTGCCCCAAGTGCAGGACCCGGCATTTGGCCTTGTTAAACCTCATGCCATTGGACTCTACAGCAGGGCCGGTAACACAGAAAACATGGTCACCAATTAAGTCTTCGCTTTTGCATTCTTTGTTACTTCGCGTTACTAAATACTTCTGCCTTCACTATACGTGTTTACACCATGGTGCTATAAAGAGTGAGATTAGCTGCCAGATGAACAAGACATTGCTAGGTTATTCTTTATCCTCTCTCTGAATTACATCTAGTTTGACAAGCATTTTCATGCTCACAGGCCCCACTGTTTCTTTATTAAACACAATGATTTGTCATTACGTTTGAACATCAGACACAAGACCTCGCAGTCAGATATTAATTTAAAAATTTCACAAGTGAGAGTGAAGCCAGTAATCCAGCACTACAGCATTGTCAAAAATTAATTCCAAGTTTGTTTGAAATGTACCAGTATTTGGATGGCCTCTTGTCCCCCCTAAGCAGCTCTACCTAATTAGAACTTAGAGTCATCAACATCCATAACAGAATGTTTGGATTTCCCACATCTCATTAGCTACTCTGGAACTTCCTTTTTCCCTTTTAATCGTGAAACCTGTTATTAATTGTCTTACTGCTATGAAGGCCACAGGAAAGAGTGCACCTTTAATCAAAGGTTAACAAGTGCTGACAATTGTTGCTTGAAGTTCAGAAGTCCTTATGACAATATATTAATCCAATTACCTCTCCGCTATGTCTCTTATTTTTGCTGGCAGTTATGAAGTGACCATTTAAATTTTCCTTATTGAGAAATAACAACTGATCATTAACAAAAAGCAACTTACACTTTTTTCTAACACAGCACGAGGTGGAAAATCAATTTCTAAGAGGTCTTTCAAGTTTTGTAGTAAACTGATCTCTGGATCCCTGCAGGTGGGAGAGAGGGAGAAAAATGTCAACACCAGGAATGGAAAATACCATTTCAGTTTCAAGCCTGTATTATTCAAGATGCTTACCATAAATGCATGTTGTTGTTCAGCTTAATTCTCAATGGGTTAACCACTGCAAACAATGTACATAAGTAATTACATCATATTTAGGATCCCCTTTGCTCCCTGACCCCATCTGACCTCTCATATTTCAGCCCTGAAGGGGAAGGCAGGGGTTGGGGTTTTAAATTTAAGACACCTAAGTGAAATGACTGCTCTTATTTTTCGACATTTGGACGTCATTACACTAACATTTAATCTCACTGTTGAAGATACCATCTTGTTCACCTTAAAAAGATGCTAAAAAGCTGTGTGACATGGAGTTAAATATTTTCAAACACCATCAGTACGTAAATTTTTATTATTTTATAGAAAATGATACTAAATCAGAAACACTATTGGACAATCATCTGTAGGGCAGGGGGTTCTCTCTAAACCCTGCTCTAGGAAAACAGTGGGAAAAAAGTGTCACTCAGAGCAAACCAGCAAGCTACGGATTTAGGCTGTTAAAACCCCAGCATCTACTATGCAAAACTCTCCCGCACAAGCATTCAGCTTAATTCCTGGTTCTGCTTAAGTAAAGTTTACCCCAGGAGTCTGACAGAGCTCACACTGGTTTCTGCTCACCAGAGACCAGAGTCTAGGAGAGAAACAAACGGTGTATGTCTGCTGCCCTACCGTGATCTGCTCCAAGAAAATAACACTCAGGGAGCATGTTCGGATGCCGAGGATCTACCTCAATGTTGACAGAGACATTGTTCCCTAGAATGAGAATGCAAATTAGTCATAGGGGAAGCTTTTCTTTGCAGTCAAGTATGTGAAAACAGAAACCTGTTTTTGATAGCAGTTCAACGGGGTTTTTTTTGAAAACCTGGTTAATTCAGGCTGGCTTTTCTTATGATAAATAATTTTAAAAGTTGGTATCCAAATCAGTTGTACAAAACATCAGCATATGCTAAATATTTATATTTCAATAGACTGTAATTAACAATAGTAATTAATACCTGCTGGGCTTGTATGTCTCAGACTAGTCTTGACCTTAACACTTATTTCTGAGGAATCAAACTAACATAATATGACATAAGCCATTAGAAATCTTAGTGAAATTTTAAAGGTAGTGGAGATATAATTGTTATTAATCACTCCTCATCATTTACAATTAAAAAAAACACCAAACAATAAAGACAACATTAAACAGTGAAATCAACAGTCAGTCCCGTCTCTCACATACACGCGGATATGACAGCAATGGCCTGTTTTTGAAATGGCAACAATTTTTCCTTTAGGAGATACCCCATCATCCTTTGAAGTTCTGCTGTTCCTAAGGCATAAGCAGCTCAAAATGGATTCAGGTTAAAAATCTCACAGCAAGTCCTCTTCTAAATAAAAACAGATGAAACCCAACATTTTCATAATTAAGAGGAACATTAGGCTTCCCCTCATTGAAGAAATGGGAATGAATGAAATCAAAGTTTAGTTGTAACTGAAGATTGTCTGTGACTGACAAAGGGCTCAAAGCCTTGCACTGCCCTCCACTGATGTAACGTGAGGAACTTTTTAAGGCTTTTCTTTCCTTTTCACTGGTCTGTGTCAAAGCACGGCAGAACCAAGATAAAGCCACCCTGACTGCACGCAGCACACACACAAAGCCACTGGTTTCCAACCCATGTCATTTTAGCCGCCGCTGAACTTTTTCCGTGCCTCACTCCGCTCCCAGTGAAGGAGCAGCCTCAGAACCCACCAGCTCCTTTCCTTCTTCCATCCACTGCGTGTTCTCAGATTTCTAACACGTGCTACTGACATTTGGGATTTAAGCTGAAAATCTGAACTCTTCCTTCAAAGCCAACATTTCCCCCTGTATCTCCAACCTCTGACAGGGGCAAGTTCCTCCTTTGCAGTTACAAGACTCCTTATCCTATATATATAGACCTTAAAATGCCAGACATCAGCATACAAATTAAGGTACTTTTTCGATGGTTAACACTGTAAGCCTCTCATTTCCTCTCCTCTTCTTTCTTTGTACTTTCCACTTGCCTCTTTTAACCCCTTTTCTCCTTTTTGACTGCGCTCTAATATTACTTTCATTTTTCTGGGACCGGATCAACCTTAAAGTAAGCCTGTTAAAAAATCTGGAATTTGTGAATCAGGCAAGGGTTTCACACCTAAGGTGATTTTTTTCCAATACTGATTCTTCTCAGGTTATCATGCAAGTCTTCGGTTTTTAACAGTTGCGTTCACAACTTACAAATACACAATATTTTGCTACAGGAACTTTCATTTTGTATAACCCCATAAAGTTGCAGTTAATTTCCTAAACAGGTTCACTGTTAACATGGAGGGATATTTTTTTCTTCACACACAAAATGAGGGTTATGTCTTGCTGGTTTCAAGCGCTGCCTTTCATTTTCCAAACTCAAACAAGCACCATGTGATTACATCAACACAGCGAAAAAGCACTCAGAGTTTTACTTCGCAGACCTGCTGTATTCCTTCAAATCTTTTTTTACCTATTGCAATTCTTCTTGTTGTAGCACTCCGTGTGGGATTTTCTGGCTCAAGCACCCATGTCTTCCCATCAATTTCATCCATGGCATCCCAGAATTCTTTCAGTGATTCTAATGCTGCCAGGAACTGATTATAAATGTCTGTTAAGGAGTTCTAAGAAAAGAAGAAATTTAAACAAATTTACATTATGTAACCTATGGTCATGCAGAATATTTAAAAATCAAACGGTAGGTAATTCAAGTATTAAAATCCAGTGTGCAGCCAGTTATATCACGGTAGCATAAACTCTTGAACCTTACAGTTTTAATTAATTTAATTTTTTAATTCAATAGCTGTATCCTGAGTACACCATAGGTTCTATAATCCTGGTAGTCCTAACATGTTCTGATATACCTGGATTCAGTAAGTGTTTTACACTCCTTTTCAGAAAGCTCTTCTGAACAGTGATCACAAGTATTAATTTGCATTGTAACTTGTAACAAGCCAATTTTAGAGTAAAAATCATCATTATCTACTATTAAACTTTTACCATTCGGATAGTTTGTCTCTACTTTGACTGGACAATATGGCAGTGGTACCAAATACACAGAAATACATAACTTAAATAGCCTATTTATTTTTTAAAGGCTCAAAAATACATCCTAACAATATCATAATTATCTCAAATTTAAGCAGTATAAAACAGGCACTTAACATTAGATTTCAAGCCATGTAAGTATGGTAAGAGAAGGAGAAACCACCTAATAATCAGAGGATTACACTCAAGGGATTTCAATATTTGAGAGTGGATTAGATGGAATCAGAAAAATCTTTCATTATACAGGACAATATACAGAACTGCAATGAAAAAGAAGTCTTTTTAAAATCATCACTGAGCACAAAAGTAACTATTTCTGCAGGGAAAGACCTCTCAGTGCAGAAAACACTCAATAGTCAAGTTCATCTTTCCAAATGCGGATGCCCGGAGGGTACAAAACATGAATTTAGGGAACCAAAAGGGGTGAAGAATGCATGAGGAGGAAAGAGAGGAGTTCTGTTTGGGGTAATATACTATGCGAGTTCTGAGCCTGATGCTGTGCAGAATCAGTGGAGTATCTGGGAAGCGTGATGAACAGGCCAGTAGGAGAACAAGGAGCCATCAGAACATGGCTTCAGGGGAAGAGAAGAAGCTACAACATGAAGGTGCCAAAAAACCAAAAGCAGCAGAGAAAGGAGATCAAGGGGCTGGGGGAAGTGTTTTGGAAACAAAACGTTCCCGGATGTCTTGTTTTCTCAAGAAAGTAGCAGGAAACTCAAGAGTAGAAAAAGAAGAATCATTTTTGAAAAAGCCCAAAAAGATAACAAAAAGATTTCATATATCTTTTGGCCTGGGAATAGGTTCTTGCAATCAAAGAGAAAAAGCAAAGCAAATGATGAGATTTTAAAGAGGTGTTTTTCTATAATTAACAAAACATACATGGGATGGTTTCCTTTACTCTACAGTAATTATGTTCTTCCTTTACTGGACAAAAAGAAGCAAATTATATGAACGTTGTCAGATGAAGAAATATGACTTCTACTTGTAATAAGTTTTTATACTTTAGGCATACTTATTTTAGAAAGAAACAGTGTAGCTCAGAAATAAAATGCTACATTTTTCCTGCTGTTATTAAATTATATTAAAGTAGGAAAGCACTTAAGCAGAAAAGTGTGAATACTGCCAATCTCAAAATGTAACGCTTATTATCTTTAAAAGCATTTTGTTACTTTTATAATACCTGAAGTGATATAATAGTGTCAGTCACTTAACCACATCTTAGAGTATAATATCTTCATCTTAAGTACTATTATTTCCAGTATTTTAATAATTTTCACACAGTCCTGAAATGTGATCTTTTGTGCTCTGATGACACTTAAATTAATAGCATAATTTTCTGGTACTTGCAACAGTTGCTTTCCATTTTGATTTTTTACATTTTTCTGTATCACATACAGATAAATCCTCTAATAATCATTTTTATCTTTATCTTCTGGGAATTCAAAGGGTTTCACTAGAAAAACGAAACATCAAGGGATTATAACCCACAGATAAGTTTTAAAATCCAATTAATTTTAATACTAATTGTAATTTTTCAATGATGTTCCTTAAAAAGGTAGTTAAATCCTTTTTCTAAATGCACTGTTCATTTGATCTTATTTGCATGCTTCATTGATGTTGCCAGCTGTCTCCTGCCGTACACATAGATGCATCCATAGCTATTTAAATATATCACATGCTTGTCATGCAGACTATAAAAAAACTGTGACATTCCTTTTTATTTATTAACCAACTGATTTTTGATCATTGCCGAACACTTCTAGCAATGGCTGCTATCATACTTTTTTTTGTCTACACTACACCATGTTAGTCGTTAACAATGTCAAACAACACAAACTCTTTGTTTCCTGGTAACCCTTGTACAAACGCATTCGAATTTGTAAGCAATATATACAATATTTTTTGGAAAATAAGACATTCCTAACGCAGGAGATCATCATTGGCTGCCCTGACTCTAAAAACCACTGGCAAAGCCAAACTGGTTATTCCATCCTCTTTATCTGTTAGGTTTCCTCTCATGAATAAAACATCCATTCCAACACCAAAAAGCACGGTGGCTGTTCAATCTTTCTCAACAACTTAAAACAAAGTGAAGACGTTTTTACTGTGTAACATAAACCTTGCATGTTATTCCTAACTACTTAGGACACTGACACCAGCTGCCCATATAAACAGTGAACAGCTCGCAGTATGTAGGAAATACCAGCACTAGACAGTCACAAAATGTTAACGCGGTTTTCTGCGCAGGTGGGTATCCCTGTCTTTTCTGACTCAATCACGTACTGCTTTTTACAGCACTGAGATCCCAAGAAAGTCTTACAGTCCCAGGACACCTCATTACTTTGAAGTGGGCACCTGGTACATTTTTGACAGAGACTGCATGATTTAATGATCCCATTCCCTTCAGCTCTCTATAATGACCAGCACAGACTGAGCAGCCCAAGATCATGATTGAGGTTATCATCAAAATGCATTTTCAGATTAGATGGCCTCATTATGAGTTTTCATGTAGAAAAATAAGAGACAGGGAAAATGTTAGTTTGGAATACCCAGCTTGAGATCCCTTCATCTGGCTTTAAGGGGACTCTTCTTATTAGAACATCACCCCCACTGACCACAATCATCACTTTAAACACTCAACACTTCTCTAGATTTTTCAAATTTCAAGTTGTGAGTGTAGAAAAGAAAGAATACAGTTAGTGATAACTCGTGAAAAGGCATCGTAAGTGACTCTCAGTACCAACAGTTTTCCCTCTCAAAGCATACATTCAGCCTCCAAGTCCTAGGCTTGATGAGGCAAAAATAAGATCTATACTGATACAAGCTATACCAGCACAGCCCTTTAAGTCTGAACAGCAACTTAATGTTAATTTGGAGGGCCATTTAACATATCAACTCCAATCATTCCCCAGCAGTTTTAGAAAACTTTGTCCCAGGCGTCACTTCTGTCCTATCAGACTTTACATATCCTCCACAAATTTCAACAATCAGTAGGAGGCAAAGCACTTCCTCTGGTCAGTGAAAATCAGATACTCTGGACACATCTGTTTTGGGGAGGGAACATAGCTTCTCCTCTACCAGAGGAGTCTCATGCAGCTTTGCAACATTCCTGTTTCCATTTCTATCCTGTGCACTCTCATCTCCATCTCACCGCTGGCAAATATCTCATGCCAATTCTTTCCTTTTTCACTTAATTCCAATTCAAAGCCTTTCCCAAGTTTGCCCTTATTGCCCATCCACCGTTTCCTTCAATTAAAGGAATAAGAAAGAATGGGAAAAAGTCTACTCTACTCTTGGTTCTTATTTCTAGAGCCAAAGAGGCTGGGAAGAGCAAAGAAAAAGCTTTGAGTCTGTGCCTGCCAGAAAAAACATGAAGTCTTTCAGTAACTTTTAAGAAGTGCTATTTGCCCATGTGGCTATTCTGCCAAACTTCCAACACCTGCTACAAATCCTGGATGAATTAAGTATTAATCAAATGGTAGCAAGAACGTTCTAATCAAGGAAAAGGCAGCACAATTTACGATTTTTTTTTAAAAAAGGTAAAAATGTGATTTTTATTCTGAGATTTTTTGCTAAAATACTTCCTAAATAATAAATAAAACAACTGCAAAGCCTCCTAATGGAAAAGATAAAGTAGCCTAAACTATAGGTGCTTTTACCTGCTTGTCCTTTATATTCATAGATAGAATACAATTTAATAAAGTGAACAGCTGTTAGATGGAAAAGGGACTACTTGTATCACCTAAGTAATTAATGATTCTTTAGATCTGTTTGGGAACTCTTTATTTCTCATGAACAGCAGTTCAACAATTTTCCCCCTACTTAGCACAAATCAAACTGAGACCCTGCACTCTAAAATCTTTATAAAGTGCCTTGTCAAACATCTCAATTTTTTGTATTTATAGATGCATATAAAGCTGGTGTCTGTGAAGCTCCTTTGCTAGAAAAAAGCACAATTATGATGCATTTTATTGTGTTTTCGTAATAATAACTGAATAATCTCATTCATACCACTACACCTTCTGAATCTTGTATTACCGTTTCATTGCTGGCTGGCTGCATGACCTCATTAGTCATTAATTTCCACTCTCATGACCTTCATGTAGCCAACCAGGTGGTCAGTGGTCAGTATAGTAACAACACTGAACTGAGGGCAGCAGAATACTGATGCACTCAAACTGCAGCAGCACACTTGCAGGGTATGCTAAAATGTGGCGACAGCACATTTATCTAGTTATTTAGAAAAAGAATTTAACTGAAATAAGTAGATGTTCTTGCACTTGTCATTGAGAAGCACTCTGCGTTTATTTGGCACTTATAACAGTAGCAGCAGCAGCATTGCCCTTGGTGCTGATTTCTTACTACTCTAAAATGTCTCCTCTGAGCCAGAATACACTGGCTGTTGCTGATCATGCTGTGAGACACCTGCACTGGCTACTAGGCTTGTCATGACGCACAAAACCCTACCATCTTCAGCTTGACATTGTGCAAGTTATAATTATTCATCCAAATGAATATGTCAGAGCAGCAGCAGCAGACCTCTCATCAGAGCAAAAGAAAAATACATCAAAACATTATCAACCCAGCAGGAAGACAGGGACCATAAGGAAAATTACCCATTTTTAATATGGATGCCATAAAGCCATGTCTATTATTATACGGAGGGGAAAAAAAAAGAGGAAACAAAACAACCACCCAACAACCCCTCAAGTTTATAGTCCACGAGCACTGAAAAGAACCTCAAATAGGCAACAGCACACGTGGGGGGGAAGGGGAGTGTGTGTGTGTATGTGTGTGAAATCAATTACCTGAAATCTATTTGTATTTTCTTTCACAGGAGTTTATAATCTAATAGTGCTATTGTATTATGTTAGCTAAGCCCTATCAATTTTTACATTAAAGGTGACCAAAAAGATTAAATTTTAAAGTTACAAAAACTTCATATCACTGTACAAGAAAATAGGTGTAACATGTTCTTTATTCCTTTTTGGAAGCAGAATTTTCAGCCAGTTGACTATCTGCTAAATTCTGCTGTTTGATATTTCAGCATTATCTAAGCTTAACCCTTATTTTACCACAGAACAAAGACTGCTCATGCAACAATTTCCACACATTTTGAAAATAAATACAACTTAGACAATTACCAAAGACATTTTTTTCTGGTAGTCAGTTCCTGTTACCTACACAGATAAGATATATTCTCAAAAAAGACCGTACAACTGAAACATTTCCATCAGTGTAATGCACGGGTTGCTGGTATTTGGTTCAGTAATGAAGCAGGCTAGCTGCAGCTAGAAATAGCATCTCACGATCTCAAAACAGCATCTTCAGTTACATACATACACCTATTGTTCATGTTTTCAAATATTCCACAGCTAATTCTAACTGTAAATAGATTTTAAGATCTCAGGCTCTAGAAAGTCACATTTTTAACACTACTGTTTTACTTGCTTGCAGTGTCAATGTATTCACTTGCATCTTTAGCTTGTCAAAGAAGGCTGCTTCGTATCATGTTTTTCAAGAACATTTTATTAAAACCTATGTCCAGTCAGTAGGCTTAAAATTACTAACAGCAAACACAGATAAGCAATGACTGTCAAGAATATTTGAAGCGCTGTTAATTTGAGGCAATATATATTGAAAGGCTGTAAAATGAACAAAATACTATTAATAATGTGGATAAAGTTTGATGTTAGAAGCAATACTTGAAATCCTGCCTGTAGCATACGGAATCCAGCATAATTTTAAGGAAAAAACAGTATCTGTTCCAATTGTTCAAAATCCTATCAGAACATCAAAAACTAAAAAAAAAAAAATTGGTTTCAAATGTAATTTATTTGCAATGGTCCATTCTAGTAGTTATTTCCTCAAGCTCTCACACTGGACAACCTGAGGTGACACACAAATCCTTGAGCTTTGCGGTCAAAAATTATACGCCTTCTTAAAAATCATTCTGATGCAACATTTCAGCCACACACCCCATGTGAATTTAGGACCATAAAGACAGGATTTATTGATGAGCAGAAATCCTCACTAGAGTTAAAATTATGAAATGCTATCATTTATGTAAAAGCTATTTTCCTGAATTAAATGAAATTAAACATCAACTACTTTTTACAGATAATTCAAATTAACTTAGATATAAGTGGTCACATTTAAAACCATTTAATCAAGTACACATGGTCTATTAAGGAAAAAAGATACATGAAATAAAGCAAGAGACTAAAAAATTACAATGGCTCTTCTTTCCTCGTATTAACAATATCAGTTAAAATATTAAATCAGCATTCTATGAAGGACTTTCCAGTTGTTCTTTTGATTGTAACTGAGGAAGTTTTGTTACAGAAGCTATATAGAATAACAAACTGAGGGATTGCCTTTTTTTCATGTCTCTCAACTTCATAGCGTGCTTCTTTTCTGTAAGGCAATCGTTTCTCATGCATATTATTTTCCCAATATCCTAAAGATAGTTCTGCTGTATGAACAGCTTGAAAAAAAACAGCCAGTATGAGTGCAAAGTGTAAAACACATAAGATATGTCGATATAGCAAGGAAAATATTTAAAACATTATTATAAAGGATACAGAGGTTCAGTATTACTACATTTACACAAAGATGTACAAAGTAAAATGTATATAGGCAAAAAGCTGAAGTTAAAAATTAAGTCCAACCCCTCATTATCACCTACATATTATACATGTATCTCACCTACTAAAAAAAAAAGACGCACGGTGCAGCAGTTTACCTGTGGCATCCACGAAACAGCAAACTGAACAGGAAAATCCACAAGGCAGTCCGGAGGTTCAGTTGGGTACTGAGGGAGAGAAAGAAAAGCGTTTCTTTTTTGTTATTGTGAGTTCAGGTTGTTTTTTTTAAAGTGTTTTAAAATCAGACTGATACTCAGCTGCCAAATTTGATAACAAAATACGAGCACTTCAAGCATGTTCAGAACTTGGCTCTCAGACTAAACAGTATGTGAGGCATTTCAGAAATAATTATGAATGTTAATTATAATTTAAAGGAAGAAATCTACATGTAAACACCTTTTATAGATAAGTTTTTAGTAAAAGGAGGAAATTCGGTTTACTCTGTTCAGTGTTCACAAAGACACATTACAAAGAACTTAAGACAAAAAAGACAAAATGTTTTAAGGCATCTCCTCAATTACCTGTACTGGATAGGAAACTATAAAAAAACTCCAACCCTGACATGAGTCAGGAAGTAATTTTCATTTAAACTAGATTATTTGTTCTGATTGACAACAGTTTTTATTTTGAAACTGAAAGTAATCAGAGTAAGTACATAACCATTTAGAAAGACATGAATGAATATATGCCCAAAATTAAAACAACTCGCTGTCTCCTGCCCCAAATTAAAAGATATCAATGAATAATAAGAAAAAATAAGCTGTATTAAGAAAACTGAAGCTGTAAGAATCTGGTAACTCGAAAAATAACATTGGACTATTCATTACAGTAGTATATCTATTGGTTTTCGGCATCCTCTATGAAATCTGTGGGAAAAAAATGGTATTTCCTGAAAAATAAAGTAGCAAAGGAAAGAAATATCTAAGTACAAATAAACTGTGTCCTTTCTAAGAGCATCTATCCAAAATTTTACTACCTGCTAAGTTGCATCTTGGTTCCACACAACCTTTCAGATTCTACCAATAACATACACAGCAGTTTTACAGAAATTGCATTAGCATTGCATCAAGTGCCAAGACAAGAAAATGTTACAGACAACCTCATCGGAGGAGACATACAAAAAAAGTCCCAGTATCCTCACAGAATTAAAGAGTTAAGACAAAGAGGCACTCCTTCCCACTACCATTCCCTATCCAAAGAAAATCTCTAGACAGACATTGTTCTTATTTACCAGACATCTGGCAATCAATTTATTAGAATTTTTAAAACATGTCTTTATTTTATGTAAAATGTCATTCCAGGCTAATTAGTTTCATATTGTTTTCAATGGCAAAGAGCAAAAAAGAGACCTCGCTTCCCTGCAGCATCCATTCTTCACCGCTTTGATTTTAATAATGATCTAGTGAATTTATGGACTTTAAAGAAATGTGTATAAACTTGCTTTTTAATTCACCTCCACTGTTAGGCATCCACTTTCTGAAGATAACCCTTATAGATTGAATATCCTGCACTTTACCATCTTTTCAAAATTGGCTGCAGATAAATAACAGCGATAGAGCAAGAGAAGCAAAACAACTTGGACAAGAGGCGGTTACAGCTTAGAAGTGTATATTCACAAAAGCTGTTAATGTTTCTTTTACTTTAGTGTTACTGTTCTTGTACTGTAGGCACTGTAGTGGTAGAGGGTTTGTACTGTATTATTTTTCATGAAATACTTCCATGCTTGCATAGTAATAAACTTGTTTTCAATATATAAAAAGTATGCCTAGAACAAGAATTTTCCCATAGGATCGGTTTTAGGACTACCTCATTTAAATCCCAGCAGCACTAGCCAATTATGTGTTTAATTTCTTGGTAAGTAAATTCATTTTATGCTGTCTTTTGTAGGGTGCCTTTGAAGAAGTGCATGGAAGCAGATTCTACTGCCTTTATATTACTTTAAAAAAAACCCAAACCCACACCCCCAAAAAACAGCAATTTTTCTTTGCATTTTTAGTCAAATTTTCTTTAAGAACATAATATTGTACTGTGTACCAGATAATTGCCAAGAACTAAGCAATGATGATTTTGCACAGATGTATAATGCTTTTAGACCTTGTGGAGTGAAATCCTATATAAAATAAGGTGAGCCATACCCCAGGAGATATACCACAGCACATCAATGATTTATGTTATTACACTTCCTTTCAACTCTATATAATCATCCTACTATTCTTTAGAACAATTTAAGCAATTATTAAACAGAATGTTTACGTCGTAGTTTTGAGCAAGCCTCTAACTTCATCCAGGAAAAGTATTTTCATAACCCTTGCCAAATAATTCTGATAATTACCAGAGGATCTTGCTTACTACACAACATGCAAATTCGTGTAGTGGCCTATTTGGATTCTCGGGATCTGAAATGGCAAGCATCCAACACACCTCTCATGTAATACAAAATGAAATCAGATAAATAAAACCCAGTCTACTTGGTGTTATACTCACAAAGGTGCACACTTTTTCAGAAAACTTCTCTTGTTATTTAAATTGTGACTGGATACACATTTCTGCATTGGGGATTTTCAACCAAACAAATCTGAAAACTATTTCATGAAACAATCAGAGCATTAAACAATACACCCTGTTAAGAGGTTTAAGACTAATCACTTACCAAACTCAAAGTTGTATAGCACATGACCTGGTTAACATCCAACTATGCTATGACCATTCTCAGTTGTTCCAGGTTTAAATTCACAGAATCACTAGGTTGGAAAAGACCCACAGGATCATTGAGTCCAACCACTCCTATCAAAACACAAGTTTCAGTAACAGTCTTGGGACCATTCCTTTCTGTTGTCATTTGTGTTGGGCCCTTGCTTGTAGGGAGAACAATGAATACAGAACTGAAGTCCATGTTACACGTGCAGTCTGGACCTAGAGGTGCAGAGTGCTGACACTCAACAAATGCAGTTAATAGAGAATAGGTGTTTTGAAAGAACAGTTCCTAACACAAAGCATATTAAGACAAAGATAACAGGCAGAAGCATTTAACAATGTGTTAAGGAAAAGTCCTCAAAACACGTCCATTAAGAATGATAGCAAATGTATACTTGGGGGATTATCCAAGTACACATAGCTTTATGAAAAGAATTTACTAAATCACTAAAGAATTTCTTCCTGAACACATTGTGGGCAGGCTCATAAACTCATTTCACTGTATGGCATCCATGAGGAAAAGGCTGAGCGAACCAATCTGTTAGAACATAGCCAAGGGCCGGTAATATATACAGTAGGGAGGAGAGGTTTAAACTTGCAGACTAACTTTCACCAGCATAACAAAAATAAGCATACTTCCATTAAAGCAGGTTATAAAAAGAAATCCCTTCAGAAAAACACATAAATTAAGTCTTTTCAAATGTGTTGGGTATGTATACCAAGGAAAATCAAATCCCTATGTCATCAAAACCACATTTCACGTATAAATTCCCTCTTGTGGCAAGTTTAAATGCCAGACATGGTTTCAAAAGGACGAGCGATTGATCCTTTATCATAACAATCACTTTTTAAAAAAAAAAAAAAAAAAGATTGATGATTACTTTTTACAATACACAAGATGGATAATCCAGTCTCTTTATTACACTGTACCCTTCATTTTTAGAGGGTGCTTTCTTCTGCTACTGGGAGTCTCACCTTCAGGCATTTTATTACTATGAACAAAACAGAAAGCCTTTAAAACAGAACTGTAATTTTTGTTTCCCTTACAGGACACTTTCCAATTCAGTGGTACACGAAGGCTAGACAGAACTGGGCAACGCACAAGTATGCTAGTGTTTGACTGCAGCAGCTGCTTGGTAAAAATGGTATTGCACTGTAATTTTTTTCCTGCACTTTTGTATTTCCTAATAGTTAAAGCACTTTACTTCAGCCATCATAAAAATTAACAAAAACTTAGGTGCAACAGACTGCACTTAATTTCTAGTGTTGTAATCAGTATGGGATAGCAGCTCTCTTATAAGCAGTAACAACAGAATCTAGCTACTCTCCTTAGACATTAAACAGACCAAAATTGTACTTCTCAATATACTTTTTTCACCGATGCACTTAATGGATTGATTAGCAAATTAATTATGCGTTTGTTACTCTGTGCATGCAGAATATTCCTTTTTTCAAATTCACTTTAGCAACCTCAATTCCCAAAAATTACTTTTTCCAGAGGCTTCTTTTTCTCATCTAAGGCAAAATGAACTTGTCTCACGTAAAACTCAAAATCTCCTGGTATTTAAAGGAACACAGCATGTCTGTGAAGGCAGAATTTAATCTTGCAATACCATGCCCAGTTCTCATCCCTTCAGGATTACTGTTGCAGATAATAGACCAGGGATAGTTCCAAACAATGTTTAAACACTTTTGGACTCCCTTTTTCTAAATAAAACAGCTATTACCATGCAATTGTCACCATGCAGCCTGGATATTCACAGTTTCCAGGAAAAGTTGTATACTTTGAAATGAGAAATTCTGTGAAGAAACATTGGAATTTGAATTCAGTTCTAAATACTAAGAAGAATCAGAAATTTTCTGCTTCTGCACACCCCATGGATTTGCTTTGCAAGAACTGTCAAAAGTGATTTTTTAAATAATAAGGAACACACTTTTGTAGTTATCTTTTCATAGATCTTTATATCTACTGCTTTAATGGCAACACTTCCTAAAGAAGCAACTTGACACCCTCTAATTCTTGTTACACGCATAGTCTCTGGATGTAGTGATAGCCTCTGGATGGAGTGATCATGAAAGAAAGTCTCACAAATGGTGTACAATCCAAAATGTTTTTCGTGCGATGCATACTTTCATATGAAAAGATTTTTACAGATAATGATAATGCAATATCAACTTTATTTAAAGTCTGAAAACTGTCCTTTATATAAAATAATTTCTTCCCCCCCATTATCTTGCAGAACACACATACAAACAAACCAAGTCTCAAAAATCCTTATGAATTCACAAAAATCCACTTATTTCAAGGAAGCTTGAAAATATATTTCCTCCCACATAAATTCACCTTTGCATTTAACTTCAGAGTGATGAGATGCTGTCGACCACTAGAGTCTTCAGCTTTTAGCTTGATTGTGGCAAGACCAGTATCCACATATGTGACCCTGAAAGAAAAAAGGAAACCCTTAACAGCATTGCAAGAGGTATAGTTTGAAGTGTCTGCAGTGCTCTTATTAGTCTGTTACAAATATTAATCAGAGGAGGTCCTATATGCCAACTACTTCTGTCGTTCTAGATTTACTGCTGTTAATACACCACTCTATTGCTTAATGCAGTCATATATCTTTGGGTTATTTACAATGTGTGTCAAGGCTCACGCTGTGGTCAGTGAGCACTGTGTTTCAGTTTTCCATCACTGGAACCTTTGACACACACAGCATGTTCCTGTCAGCCTCTACTTATGTACACATTAAGCTTCCTGTCAAATCTTTGATCCATTTCTGCAGTTTCTTACTGTATGAGACTTTTATGCTCTTGATTTGCTTTTCTTGCCAATGAAGTTCTCTTTTATTATCAATACTATTATTGTGGAAAATTCAGTGGATATTGGTTCATATTCTGAAATTGATTTTCTGCAGAAAACAGCATCCAAACAGGTACAAAATGAGTTATTTATGATGATTTCCCTTTGTTTCATGACAGTTTTACACAGTATACATGCACCGAGCAACTACCTAGTACATACTAAATGTAAATAAGTTTTAAAACTTCTGACAATCACTGACTCTTTGCTTCAGATGTCATTGATTTGTGCTTCCCACAACAATGAAGGTGAATACAATTGTAAAACACACTGTTGTCTCAAAATATGTTCTGCTGAGTCCTTTCAGTAACTGCCAGAAAGGTTCCAAATTATCTATGTATTTACTAGCAAACTGGGCTTGTGGATATTCTGACATTTTTACTATGGCATTCTTGTGTAAAGATGAAAGTCAGTCCAAGATTATTGTACAACTTATCACCTAAACTGATGGAAAGGCCTATCAGTGTTCAATTACAAAAAAAAAAAAGCGCATCTCCTAGCTGACCTAGAGTAACTTTTATTTTAAAAAGACATCATGTACAGGCCCAGTCATTTGAATCAGCATGCTGGGAAAAATAGTTTGCTTTGAAATGAAACTGGCAACGGAGTTGCAGAAGCCTGTACAAGAAAAAGTAGGCATATACCAAAGAGTGTGCAAGTTCCTAGGAAGGAAGTGAAAAGACAAAGACATAAAAATTAACTGAGATAGGCTAAATATGAGGGAACTGGAAAATACAGATGGAAAAAGCAGTACTGTCACTAAGTAGGGAAGGAGATATATTATTTCATGTTTAATGCTGATTAACTTCAATGCAATATTAAACACTCCTACAGATTCCTGGGAGTATTTTGACACTCCTTTTCTTCACAACAGTTGAAAGAAATACAAGTCTTAATGAAAGTTTAATTCAACTGCAGTCAATTAAACTTGATTTATTGAGAAAGAATTAGAGCATTCTTCCTCTACCTGGAAAAAAATAATTACTCCCACTTTATTCCAATGTTGTCTCAAAATTGTATCACAGAGTTTTATAAAGATCATAAACTACCCGTATCCCACCCCTCCATCTACTGTTGCCTGGTATGTGGGAAAATCCTAGACCAGCAGGTAAGGCACAAAACTGTTGCTGCAATAAAATAAAATCCAGAGCAGTGTCCAAAACAAAGCACAACTGGTGCCTGCATCAATGCAGTATGAGGTTATATAGGAAGAGAGAATGGAAAAATTAAAGGGATGCTGTCAAGATGTTTAGGTCTTAAAATTATATGTTTTGACAGTCTTCTTGTTTGGACCACTTCACTCCTGACATGTCAGAAAGGTATGGATTATTTTAGTTTAAAATCAAACATTTTTGCAGTTCCTCACTCTATACTGGATGGGAGGGAACAAGATTAAAAAGTTATTTATATTTCTTAGATAGCAATGTCTCAAATTTTATTTTGAGATCCTTAAGGGTTCAGCACTTTTACAAGTAGAACAATCTGACAGCCACTAAAATAAACATATATAGAGGTGTGCACCTATTTATAGATTTAAACATAAATATATGCACACTATTATATTAAAAATATAGTGAAAACACGATTATGGTTCAATCATATTTGTAAAGAACGTTCACATTCAGTTTTATTGACAGTATAAATTAGACAAACTTCCAAAAAAAATTAAGCACTTGGTACAAGTACTTAGAGTCCCAATAATGGCTACTTTTTTCATTACGTAGAGGGATACATCACAAAATGATTTTCAAGTTCTGTCCATTATTCAATTTTTAAGATTTTTAGTTTTATTATTCACATTTAAAGTACCTTTTAAAACCAGCTTAAAAAGTGATTTCCACTGAGTGTAGAGATAACAGAAAAAAAAACCAAACTGTAAAATACGTATATCACCACCACTATGAAGCACAACTACAATCCAGAGCAATCTGGCAATTCTTAGGACTTTTATTTAATTTTGACTTCAACAACTAGTCAGTAGTACAAGAGAACTATCCAAGCTAAGCAGGACAACACCTTCTAAAGTATTCTTCACTACAAACCATGTGCTTAGAGTTTTTCTGGTAAAACATTGTCTTCCCTTTCAAAACTTTCACAAACAGGATCATCGAGGAATAAATAAACTACTCAGACAAGGGGCATACAGGGTTGAAGAACACTCACAATGAAAATTCATAGCTAGCCTTGCTTCCCCTCAACAGAACATAAAAACAATAAACTGCCCCTGTGGAACAAAGACGCATTCAATTTTCCATTTAGGAAAGAAAGAAATTCAATAACTTTGTGGCTATCCGTTCCGTAACATCATAATATGACATGAAAGGATCAGTTCTGTAGGAATGGAGAAAGTTGCTCAATGCTTTAAAAAGTCGTATGAACTTCTTCATATGATTGTAAAATCAAATAAGGAATTGTTTACATAGGTGATATTTCAGTTATATAAACCTTCAGTCCCTGCAGGCTCCACCATTTTATCATACATAAGAAAAAAATGGACTGACCATAAAGATGGAAAGCCTCAGTTAAATCCCTGACATACTGTAATTCAGCATGACACACAAACGATTGAGAGCACATGACAAGGCAGGATTCACTTGGAAATGGACAAAGCAAGAGGAGAAGATACCTTCTATAAGAAAAACTTGCCAATGCATTGCGATTTTAGACGAATGGGATCCTGACTCACACAATGGACTTAAGAGATATCAGCAACCTTTATTAATTCATATGAAGGTGATAAGAGTCTTCAAATGTTTTATAGTCAATAATTTAACTTCAAGACATCATCATGGCATTAACCAGTAAGATTATAGGATAGATAGTATTAGGAGAGCCTCTTCTGTAGCTTATTATTACTACATGTGTACTCTCTCCCACCTCAGCTGATTAGGTCTGTGCTGGTACTTTTATGTGTTCTTAAAACGAAGGAAGTATCCTCTTTTGAACTCCTTGGCTGCTAGGACAGCACTTGGTGTTGGGAATCTCACAGAATTTTATAACCTGAACTGCAACTTTTGTGCACAAGTATTTGAATAACAAAGCACATTCACTCTACCCCACACCTAAATTAGGTCAAAGAATCAAGTTTTCTGTATCACAGAGAAAGCGATTATATCTAACCATAGCAGCCTGCCCATGTGCAATCTTCATTACCATCTGTACTTGCAGTGGTTTAGGAGAAAAGAAGTGTAAGATCGTTGCAGATCATGTCTCTTCAATTTGTTTCTGAGAAACTTCACATATTCCTTAGATGAAAGCCATCAGAACACACAAAATTTGTGCTGTACTTGAGAGAATCTTACCTCACTTCAGAGGTAAAAGACTATAGCTTACTGCTTTGATTTTCTTTCAAACAAAACATCATACAGTTTTTGGGTGCAGTCAGCTTCTAGCACAACCCAAAATTCACTAGGAGAAACTAAAGTTTAGGGACTGCAACAAGTCAGTTATTCTCTAAGAAAAGTCTGGATAAACAAAGCTGGAGGCTCCTCAAGGAGTGAGCAGTAACTGACCCTTACTTAACGCAGGCTTAGGTTTGTGCTGGAAGACCATACCAGGATGTTTTTAACTAACATGCAAATACACATTACCTGCAACTCAAAATCAGTCTAGGTTAGAGCCTTCCTGGTAGTTCATTATACTGTTAAAAGCACACTAAAATCAGAGGCACAACCTAGTAATGTACTTCAAATCACCCTTCTAGGTTATTTTCCTTCCGACTCAATCAGGTATTATCCTCTAGGTACAGCCTAGCCCTTTGATTAATGATTGGCCTCCCCGACCAAAAATAACCAATCAAATAGACTTCGTCTGTAATTAAGTCAATATTTACTGAATTACATGATTCAACTGGACAAAAGCACAACATAAGTTAGGTGTCTACGTGAAGGCTATCTCTGCCTAGAAACTAGGTCAAATTCTGCCCTAGAAGCACGGCCTCTGATAAAACACTGATGTGCTATTTAATAATAAACCACTGGATGTTTTGAATCTACAGCAAGTCAGAAGAAATACCAGTTCTGAGATAAGCTACTAACCTGTATTTTGAAAGCGTATTTTTAGTGTATTTAGTTCTAAACTACATATCCAGTCATATAACTATAGTACATTTTATATCTAACTTTAAAGTATATTTTTTGTATTTCAGTGCCTGTTTTGCTGCATGGCTTTTTGGAAGGTTGTTCGGTTTTTTTTCATTTTGGGAAAGCAGGCATGATTTAAAATTTATGTCCCATGTGTTTAGGAAATTCTAACTAATATCCAGATTCTTTAAAGCAAAACCAGTTTCTGAACAGAGGAAGTTAACAGAACGAGTACATTTGACATGTTCAACTCACAAACAAAAGAACAGATATTGTAAACAATGTCTGTTAAGAAAGAAAATAAACTTACTTATTCCAACCCAGTATTTCTAAATCTCTGACAAGACAGGAGTAGTATTCTGGCGGCCGTGGTATATGCAGGTCTGGTGTATTCTTTAAAGCAATTTCCTGTTTAAAAGAACATTAAAAACATCATTAAGACAGATTTCAATATTTTTGCATCTATTTAGTCATGTGATTTTTGCAATTCATTCAAAAATATTAAGCTTATGTAAAATTAACTGTACACTGCATTTGTTTTGTTATAGCCTCCAGCTAAAACAGACAAAGAAGCTGTTTGGTAAATTACTTCAGATACTGGTAATGAAAACATCTGCAATTTAAAAAAAACACACCACAGATGTTGACAACAGTCTTCAGATGCAAATATCAAATGTGCCTCTTTTTCAGCTAATAAATTTGAAGTCAAGCATCTTGACTGAAAGAACATTTCAAAAGAAGGTTCTATTAAGCCCACAGCTGTCTCCTGGGCTCCATAGGCCAAAAAGACATCACATATATCAAATTCCCCCATATTATTTTAAAGTAGATATATACAACTTTATACAGCAATCAAACAAACAAAGAAAATAATATAACACCCCCCTACTTTCTCAGCTTTTAATATAAGAATCCCTGAGAGTAAGTTTTGGTACAGATACTCATGGAATAAGTTGTAAGGCCTCAAAAAGAAATTTTAATCAAAAAGCTAATGCCAGGTTACAGAGAAAAAACAAACAGTATGTTCCACATTTGTGTTGTGCTACTTGTTCTTTAAAAGTGTACTTAAGTTAGAATTATGCTTACAAGACAAATAAATAAATGAAAAAATTAGAATAAAAGTATTAATAGTTTAAAATAAATTTAAATAAAAGAAATAATAAATAGAATTAATAGTAAAATCAGTACAACTGCTTCTTCCCAGTCCTCCCACAATGTCTTTTGTTGTTTTCTCTGTCTGCACTGGGGATCACTATTTTACTATTCCGAATGAATTATACTTTCATTGCATTCTCATTTTCTGAGTGCCTGTGTATCCAGGCAAACTGATTGGAATAACTATTATGAAATATTCCAAAATAGCCACATGCAGACATTCTTATTCAAAGCACCTTTGTCTGGTTCACATAATCCAGATTGGTAGGGACTGAACCAATGCTGAGGAAAGGCATTCCGGTGCAGAGCAGCAGTGTAATACTAGGAGGGTGTCTCTGTTGGTACTTTGAAGAATATTTACTGTGTTTCATTTCTAAGTTAAGTAGGCTGCATATAAGTATTCTTTGCCAGGAATACTCATAGAATGTTTCACTAAGAGACAAGAAATTGCCAGTTTTGTGTTGTTAAAGACTTTGCTAGTCTTCAATTCCAGATTACAAACCTTTTATATAAATGAATAAAGAGCATCTCTGAATTATCAACAAAGCTTTCTGTATTTATTGGTCAACTTGCCACACAGGTAGAAGCACGTTCAGCAATCTACTGACTGGATTTGTATAATTATCAGCCTTCTCTACCATATAGACAACACTAGGTATTCCAAGAAAATCATTGTAAAGAGGATGGCTCTATATTGAAATCCCTTGCTAAGATTTAAAAAAAAATATATCAGGCACCAACATCTGCAGATTACGATTTGCATTCCAATTTCCAAAGAGTAGAGTCACTTAATATTTTAAAGGATATTTATAAAAATATTACATAAACAGCATACATAAAGTCACCTCTTCTTAACAACAACAACAAAAAAAAATCCAAAAAAACCCCACCAACATAAATCCATCTACCTAATAATAAACTGCAACAAACTGAAAGTGAAAAATCAAAGCTAGAACATCCCTTCTCCTACACACGTATTCTGTCAACTTACCAAAATAGTTTTCAGCTCCACCATAAAACTGACAAGATCTGGACAGCTGTGCAACCTCTGGAGAGAACACAGTTATCAGTTCTTTTCCCTCAACTCAAAACTTTTAGTGGTAAACAATTTCAGTCTAGCTATCTCTTTTTCTAGTACTATGAAACCAGCTAACATAGAAAACCCAACCATATACCACATTTAAATACTTCAATTAAAGAACAAACGTGAGTACAGTGAACTTTACTGAAAATTAACCACCACCTAGATCTATCAGTAATTAACGCGAATTCTCTCCCTTGCATTATGAACAGTTTGTAAAAAATACAAGAAAAAAAATCTGTTTGTAATTGAGAGATTAAAGAAAAATTCCAGTAAAATGTCAGCAGCCATTTACTAAAAATCACTGTCTTCAAAAAATAATGCTTGAATAAAAATATTCCCTAAATTCTATCCATCTCTCTTTAAATTGTCTTTCAAATCCTCAAGCATTTCAAATAGCTGTACAATGAAAGGAGTTGTTTAACGCCTTTAGAATAGATGTGTAAGTATAAGCTTTCCAGAAGTGTTATAAGCATACACTTTACAAATTATTTTAATACTTGCATACCTGCTTTAAAATATGCTGGTATCGATGCAGTATCTTCTTGAGGTGCCAGCTACACTCTACCCTACACAAACAGTATTTTGTATAAATTTTAAATTCACAACACATGATTTTTAGAAGACCAGAAAGTCTGCTACTCAACAACATAAATTTTTCTTCAAAAAAAAAAAGGAAGCAAACAACTCAGAATTTCTTTAAGCTTTCATATTCAACGTTATTTAAAACTTTAAAATGTCACTATACCAAACCCCATTAAAAATTAAATATTTAATTACAAAAGTCTCTGTCCTTTGCTGAGAACAACAGCATAATTCTTGCAAGCTAATATGACTTCATAATATATACACCAATATTAAAAACGGTATCCTGAAAATGCCAAAGTTACCTATAATGCAGTTTAAAGTATCCACCCTAGAATGTAATAAAGCTATCTAATGCCACATGTGTTCACAGTCCAGAGCAGGCTGGCCTAAGCCATGTTAAAGACTAATCCCTGCATATGTGCATACAGATGCTACACACCCACGTGACTACGATTAAAAATGCATAGTAATAAGTACAGAGCTTTTAAAGAAAATATGGGCAACAGAAAAGTAAACCTATTAACAGAAAAGAGAATTATGGTCACCATAGGTTTTTTTAACTTCAAGTATATAATTGCTTCAATTTTCAACTTTGCACTGAATTTTCTGTTTCCCAAATGGTGGCATATAAATAACATGATATAAATGAAACAGTTGGGGTTTTTTTTCCCCAAGTATATTGATCTATATATAAATACAACCAATTAATTACAACAGATTTCAAACTTAATGAACAACAAAATATTTTTATACAGGCAATGTTCACTGTCAGTGTTTATTAACACCAATGCTGAACAATTTTGTTACAAATTCAAACCAGTAGGAATTAATTACCAACACCGATACTGGAAAAAAAAATTCACGCACGTATCCATCATTGCTTTTATCAAAATAAACTTTTGTTACATACATTTACAGATTACTTTAAGCAAACTATCTTACCGTGCATTTTTCAGCTGAAAATCCACTGGCAACAGTATCCTGATATGGAAGTCTCTACCCTTGAAAATAATCATTTAGTTAATAGGAAGGTCAGCAAAGAAAAATAGTTAAGACACTTACAGGAAGTATTCCCCATAAGATCAGCTACTAAGAAAGAAATTTTCTTATGTGGCTTTCAGGAATATTATCCAGAATATCTTTATTTAGGAAGAAAAGCAGCCTGAGTGACAGGTAGAAACAATGCTGATTTTAATTCTAAAGTTGAAATACTCTTGAGCTCTAACTCACAATATTTAGTAAAAACTCTTTAGTCCATCACATTTCACAAAGCAACATAACACCTTTTACAAGAAAAATAAACAGTATCCAAATCTGGACAAAGCCAAGAAATAAAATTTAATCTAAGCCATGCTGCAGTACATGAAAGACTATCTTCAACTAAAGTAAAAGTCAAAACATATCATAAAAGTACTACACTAAAAAGGAACTTGGGCACTGATCCACAACGCATTTCAGCAAGGTTTTAGAAACTGCATAAAAATAAACAAAGAAACAGATCCAAGTACATGAATGTAACTTTTTTTTTTCCTGTTAGCTCAATCCCATTAATGGGGATAGAGAGAGCGTAGTTCCTAAATGCCACTACTTTTCTTTTCAGTAATTTTCCTTATTTGTGATCCTCCTTCTACTTTCCTGTGGGATGACCAAGATAAAACTGAAATAAAGGTTTACAAGTAGGCTTAACTCCCCCCTGAAGTGAAAAGGGCAGGTAACTCATCTCAAAACTTTTATTCTAGACTGTTCCAGCTCAGCATTCCTTGAATTACATCCACAAATTCTGAGATATCTTCAGCAGGAAGTTAAGAACAAAAATATATTTCCATCTGTGATTAGATGACCAATACAGTGGATGCTTTATCTTCATTTCAGAAAGGCTTTTAATGCTGCTTCCCATAACATCCTTATAGACAAGCCAAGGAAGAATAAACTAGATAAGCTGATGGTGAGGTGCACCAAAAACTTGCAGAACTGCTGGGCTCAAAGGGCTGTGGATCAGCAGGATGAAATCCAGCCCGAAGCCGCTCACTAATGGCACACATCAGGGGTCAGTCCTGGGGCCAACGCTATTTCAACTTCAGTAGTGACCTGGATGATGGGACAGGATGCAGCCTCACTCAGCAACTTGCCAGAGGACACAAAACTGGGAGGATTGTTTAACAGACCCTGTGATTGTGCTACCATTCAGAGAGACCTCAGCAGGGTGAAGAAATGGGCTGACAGGAACTTCTTGAACTTCAGAAAGGCAAGTAAGTTCAAAGGCCTGCACTGGGAGAGGATTCACCCCCTGCAGCAGCACACACCGGTGGCTTACCAGCTAGAATGTGACTGTAAAAAAGAACCCAGTGGTCGTTGTGGACATGAAGTTCACCCTGAGCCAGCAAAGCTCGCCTGCAGCAAAGAAGGCCAACAACCTTCCACACTGCATTAGGGTGAGCATTTCCAGCAGGTTGAGGGAGGTGATCCTTCCCCTCTGGTCAGCACCAGTGTGGCACACCTGGAGTGCTGGGTCTCCAGTAAAAGAAAGGCATGGACATACTGGTGCTAGTCCAGTGAAGAGCTATGAGGGTGATCAAGAACTTGAAGCATCCATCTATCATATGAGGAGAGACTGAGGGAGCTGGGACAGGCTAAGGAGAAAAGAAGGATTAGAGGGAATCTTGCCAGCACGTACAAATAGATGATGAAGGAGGACTAAAGAAGGTGTAGTCAGATTCTGAGTGATGGACACTTACAGGCTGAGAGGCAATGGTACAAGCTGAAATAGAGGGAGTTTCACCTAAATGCAATGAAAAACAAGCCTGAAGAGTGTGGATGGTCAAACACTAACAGGCTGCCCAAGAGCCTGCATAGACACATAGGTATTCAAAACCCAACTTGAAACAGTCCTGAGCAACCTGTTACAGCTGACCCTGCTAGAGGACCTCCACAGGTCCCTTCCAACCTCAGTGTTTCTTAACAAGACGTGTTTCAGAGATGAACATAGCTCACTGTCATATGACTTGCTTTCAAACTCCTCCAAAACTAATGTTAGTGTACGTTTAAAATAAGCACATAACCTCAGACCTTGCTACATTACAGCCTTAGTCCTAATCCAAAAAGAATCACAGACATTCACTTCTTAACCTTTGCATAAACTCCAGGATGCATTCTAAAGCACTGGGCATTTCAAAAGTTCCAGCTGTTAGATTAATACAAATATAAACATAGTCTTGCAAATGTCTTGTGAAAGTTGAATGAGTCACCAAAAAACTTCCTGAATTTTGACTGCAAAATTATATTTCTGAAAATGCAAGTGCGACACAGCCTACGCCTCTTAACTTTTGTATAGAAAGAAAATCTCATGCTATTTCTAACACCCATTGAGAGCTGTTTCTGTGGTCTATGTATTCACATGTGTGATATTCCAATGAACCATCACTGCACAGGGCCTCTGATGGCAAAGTTGACTTAAAAGCATCCCTCTCGACCTGTCTTAGCTCTTCACCAACTCCAGTGCGTGCGTGCCGTTCTTCTCCCTGCACTTCAATTCACCAGATCCCCAAACTGATGACGCAACTACTTAAACTGAAACATGACAAGTAAAACACGCACAGTCAGTAGTCAGTCATTTGCTTCCACCTTTACCCTAGGCCAAGAGTTCAGGCACAGTAAATCACAGAATGATTTGGGTTGGAAGAGACCTTAAAGATCACTCAGTTCCCACCCCCTGCCATGGGTAGAGACAACTACCACTGGATCAGGTTGCCAGAGGCTCATCCAACCTGGCCTTGAACACCTTCAAGGATGGGGCAGCCACAACTTCTCTGGGCAACCTGTGCCAGTGCCTCACCAACCTGACAGGAAAACATTTCTTCTTAATATCTCATCCAAACATATCTTCTTCCAGCTTAAAACCATTCCCCCTCATCCTGTCCCTGCACTCCCTGATAAAAAGCCCCTCCTCAGCTTTCCTGTAGCCCCCTTTAAGTACTAGAAGGTTGCTATAAGGTCTCCCCAGAGCCTTCTCCAGGCTGAACAAGCCCAACTCTCCAAGCGGGTCCACATATGGGAGGTGCTCCAGTCCTCTGTTCATGTTCATGGCCCTCCTGCGCCCCCCCAAATACTTGCCAGCACAACAAACCCAACCCACAAAACCACCAGAGAGACCAGGACGCCCAAAGAAGCATGGTTATGCGCGCACAAAGAGGACGAAGACGTGGGATAGTAACATGGGGGCAGGGAGACCCTGCACGCTGAGGCACCCTGTACACATCCCACCACGCCACATGCCCACACCCACACCACCCATCCAACGTAACCCACATACACATACACTCAACCCCCAACTCCTTCAACCCCCAACCCACACCCCTCACCCCATACCTCCAACCCCCAAACACACACCCTCTCCAGATCCACACGTAACCCCAAATACACACTCCCCCAGACCCAGCCCCCACACTCGCCCCGCCCCAGACCCACCCCCCACACTCGCCGCCCCTAGACCCACACCCCAAACTCGTCCCACCCACACCCCACACTCGCCCCCCACACCCACACCCCCATACTCGCCCCCCCCAGACTCATACCCATCCCCCCATCCCTTCACACCCCCAGACACACACTCACGCCTCCCGAGACTCACCCCCCCCACTCGCTCGTCTTACTCGCCTCCCACTTACTCCCCCTCGCCTTCCCCCTTCACGAGCCCCGGCGCGCGCCCTCCCTCACGCAGACCCGGTCCCGCCGCTGACCGCGACCGCGGGAAGAGCCGGACCCGGCAAAACCGCCGGCGGCAGCGGCCAAGCGGTACCTGCGCAGTGACGAAGCCCTCGTAGGCCGTCCCGTGCCGGTCCTGAGGCAGCAGCAGCGGGCACTGACGGAGCAAAGCCCCAGCTCCCGCCATGCCGCCGCCGCCGCAATCGGCTCCTTTCACGTTCGAATCAGACGCGCCGGCGGCCGAGGCCCCGCCCCCGCCGGCACGCGGCGCGCGCGCACAGGGCGGGAAGGAAGCGGAGGGGCGGCGCGCGCGTCCGCCGCTCGCGCCTCGAGGTGGCGGGGTGGGGGGCGGTGCCAGAGACCCTGGGGGTGGCGGGGCGGCTGCTTGAAGCGGGAACCGTGGCCGGAGCAATAAGTGAAAGCGAAAACACCCCCTGCCCCGTCAGTCAGTTAGTTGCTTCCACGTCTACCCTCGGCCGGGAGCTCAGGCACAGGGAATCACAGAATGGCTTGGGTTGGAAGAGACTTCGAAGCCCGTCCAGCTTCAACCCCCCTGCCAGGGCCACCTCTGAAGAACGAGATTTTTTGGTTTATGTTGCTGACCTATTATATATTTGAGTATTATGTATAGCTTTTGTGATTTTAGAACTAAAGTATAGGATTAGCTTGAATAAGAACTTTTAGCTGGCCTGTGCCTGGGTGTTTACGCTTGCATAAGGAATTCTAACAAGGCTGCAGTTAGAAACAATGCAACTGTAACCAATTAAGCCAGATAACAAAGACTAGTGCAATGATAAGAGAAAGAAGAACTGTCTAGGACCAGATGCGACCTTGAAGAGGTGCCCAGGGAGACTAAGAGCATGCGCAAGAAGGAGAGTTGGAAAGTTCAACTGTGAGGAAGATCTACAGCCTTCATCCAGAGACCCCTGAAGAAGACCCCCCCAGGGCAGAGCACCTGCACCAAGAGGAAGAAACTTATGTAAATAAATTCCAGGAACTGATTATAACAGACACACCTGTTCCATGAAAAGTGGTGAATATGTATGTTTCGCCTTTGGAAATTGTGCTGGAAGTCACACGTGCATTAGGCAGAGCGGTCCCATGAATGACCGCCGTCACATTGAAAGATACCTTTCTTAATAATGAAATTGGCATTGATTATTGAATCTGGCTTTTCATGGCATCACCTCCCGCTGAATCAGGTTGCCTAAAGGCTCATCCAGCCTCGCCTCGAACACCTCCAGGGATGGGGCTTCCGTGGCTTCTCTTGGCAACCTGTGCCAGTGTCTCACCACCCTCATTGTGAAGAACTTCTTCCTAAAGTCTAGTCTAAATCTTCCCCCCTTCAATTTAAAGGCATTAAAACTGCCTTAGGCGGGAGGTCCTGTGAGGACTCCTGCAGCCAGGAGCAGCTTCTGAAATCCCACATGGGTTCCCGGGAGCCAGGCAAGTGGATCAGCCCTGGGTTTTCTTCACAGTCTTCCTGAGGAAACCATGTGCCCTGCACTAAGGAAACCTGTGGAGTGAGGCTCTTAATAACACAGTCAGCTGCACCAAGCAGAGTGCAGGGCCACCCAAGGTGAGGCGAAGGGTTAATTCTAGCTCTATTCATGGATTTCTTTTCTAGGAATTACAGAATCAGTAAGGTTGGAAAAGAGCTCTGAAGTCATCCAGTCAAACTGTCAGCTCAACACCACCACTAAACCATGTCTTCAAGTACCACTGACACAGGCGTTTTGAGCCCCTCCAGGCATGGGGATGTGCCACAACACATTTAAGGTGTTAAAAGCTCTTCTGCCCTCTCAGGCAGGGGTCAGGGAAAAGAAAACCAACAACCTTCCTTCCTTGTCCAGATGGGCTGCCACTGATACAAGAAGTAGTTACTATTACAAAAAGTGGAATAAAGCTAAAGTAGAGTGAATTTTCTTCTAAGTAATTGTATTTTTTGAAGGTTAGACAGAATGTCCCTCTGATATCATGTTTTCTTTCAAGCAGTGTTTTCCAGACAATGTTCATTCTTTGAATGTGATAACGCCTTGTGTTCAATATGATCTGTGCTGAACAGATGTATGTTCTATCATCACCTCTGTTTGCAGTCTTTTCCTATCTCAAATGCAAAGTCAAACAGAGAGCTAGAGCCAACTCCAAATTAGCAAGAATTTTGACTGTTGTGAAGTTCACAGTAACATTAAAATTAGCCATTGGAAAGTAGTAGGGTATGAGTAAGATTTCTGGGGAAATTTATACATGTGCATGTAAGTGGGAAATAACATTCTGTAACCAGCTTTTGTCTCTTCCACACAACTGGTGGAGATCAGTCCCTCATGTCGCTCAGGCCTGATAAAGGATGCTTGCTTTCTGAAACTCCAAAACGAGTCTTAGAGAGTTCATTTGCCAGCATTTTCAGTATCACCACTATGCCTGACTGTCACTGTGTTTGGGAAAGCATCAGAAAAGAAACTTAAGCAAAACTTGGTGTTTTATTATGTAAGTTTCAGAAAGCCCAAAGACCTTGCATATATCTGAGGATGAGCATCATGCAAAACACAGCAAGAGGCAGTTTCTGCCTAAATAGACGTGTTTGAGAAAGAAAAACAGCTTTATGGAGGGTAAGCAACTTCGTCTCTTAAGAGATGTGTGGCAGAACTAGCAACTGACTCTTGAGAACTCCCTCATGGCTGCTCCCCTTGGGAATAAATGCAAATACAATCTGATGGCATGCAATAAATATATTACTGAAATTTGTAGAAGGGCACCTATTTATAGGCCAGCTGATAAGGCTTCCAACACTGGATATAACTAAAGTGGCTAAACCTTGTCAACTCCTCCAGTTACACATCTCTTGTAATAGAGGAGGCTGTTTCTCCCAACACATGTTGAGTCGCTCATATCTTTGAAACAGTACTTCTCACCGTGGAAATGAATACAGACAGCTCAGCCAAATGCACAAAAGGTAGTATTAGCAGGAGCTCAGTTTTTCCAGGCCAGGGAACTGGGAAGTGGCTGCAAGTATTTTCTGGCAGTCAGAGAACCGCTGTCTCTGCTGGCAGCAGCTCAGTACCTGTGGGACAAGAGAAGAATTGAAAGGCAAGCAAGGAAAACAAAAAAAAATGTTTATACCCTTTGCAGTTTTATGATGTTTTAGTGGCTATTAGGAGTATACTACTATTAGAAATATTCCTACTACACCAGGCAATGAATGTGAAGCCTTGTTTGCTCGTTTGAGTTAGTTAGTACCTTCTTTTGTGTTCTTTTTGGATGCTGCCAAAGTTCCTCTGTCCTGTATCCAAATTCTGCCAGTGATTTGTCCAGCATCAGGCATACAATGATACAAGCTACAATACAATACAATGATACAAGAGTTAATAGAGAGGTGAAAGATTCCCAAAATTTGCCATTTAAATTCATCACAGTAAGATTTTCAGGAATATATGCTAATAAAAATGTATCCTCAGTGCTAGCTAACATGGTTTTTTATACCTTGCAAGTGTCACTGCCGATTTCCAGACTTTCAACAGATTATTAGCGTACCCGAGAAAGACATGTTCTAGCAGTTCAGTTCTTTGCAAGAATGTTGTTCTAGTTACCCTTTTTTGCATCAGAGAACTTTGGACAATGCAAGACAGTTACCAATTCAAGAAGGGTTTTCTGGATATATGTACAAACAGGTTTTAACCAGCATTTTGTTTAACTTCTTTGCCTATAGTTTGTTCCCCTAAAGCTGTTCATGTGCATTTCATTACCCAGCGTGGTTCACCTTTGAGTAGTTAATCCAATGCTTCATACTAAATTGCATCCTTCATATTACCTACTAATTTCATTTTGATCAAAACCTTTCCTCTCTTGAGCTGTTTTCTCTCAATATGTATTACACTAGAAGTTACCTTATTTAATTGTGAAGTGTCTCTGTACCAAGTACAGAGGTTATTTCTTAACAGCATCAAATGCAAAACTGAAGACAGGTTTTTTTTCTTCTTGTTTTGGCTATGTTTATCTTAGTCTCTGACATTAAACAAAATGTCAAGTCACTTTAGCCAAGTGCAATTATGGAGCAATGTATCTAGGCAAAAATACTGTAATATCAGAACCGTAAAATATTTTAGTACTGGGGCCCAGAGAACATTAATCATTATCTTACACTGTATACACTGCACATTTTAAACTTTGTATAAAAATGTAATTACTTGAAACATTGTGTTATTTTGACCTGGCACACAGACTTCAGCATTTTTAAAATAGGCGAATAACGAAAAGAAGAAAGAGGTTTGACAGGTATATGGTTCTTAAGGCAAAGGAGTCTTGATTTGATCTTTCAGCCACAGGCCACCTTTACTTATTTAATTACAATCATTGTCTGCCAGAAGAATCATAATGGAGGCTGTTATTAATTATTTCTCCAGTCAAATATAACATTCAGCCTGTTAAGTAATCAAAAAAATCATGACTTGAGTGACAAAACAAACAGTATGCAGACCAAACACTTGGAAGTGACAGTTTCTGAATACCTAATAGGCTACATTTTGTTAGTAAAATTATCCTGCAAGCGGGCAGGCACAGAAGTACATTCACAGAAGACGGAATTCACATGCAACCACTCAGTAACCTAAAAAAAAAAAATCATTGAAATAATATAGATTTCTCGATAGAGCTTGATTTTTTAATTTATTTCATTATCTTATGAAAGGCAAGAAAATAGCAGTGCATTGTTCTCCAACATTAGTGTCTCCAACATAAAACAATCAATTTAAAGACATGCAAAATTGCTAATGCTGTTACTGCTGTCCTTCATCATAACTCAGTGTCATTTGACCTTTTCTATGTGTATCCCCACCTTTTTCCTCAAATCCCCTGAGTGACAGAATTTCATCCTAATCCCATTTCCATTTAGATGTTACAGAAAAACATCGTAGACCTTAGAGAGAATAAGCAATCATAATGGAAAGATAATAATATGTTTATGAAATCTGGATTTTATAATAGCAAATTGAAAAATTACTATAGTATTTCAGGCCGCTGAAGGGCAATTTTACTAAGAGTGCAAAGCCATCGATCAAGTGTTTTTAAACTTTCATTGTTTAGACTAATTTTTAATACTGAACATTTCTATTTCAGACAGCACCTTTATTTTGAGGTGATTCCTCATCTACCTAGTGACCACACAATTTGGTGTTAAAAGCAGTAGTCATTTGTAAGAAAAAGCCACACTAGAAAAGTATTTAGTTTACTTTAGCTGGCTTTTAAGCCGACCTAAATCTCACAACAGCTTCACAAGACTCTACAAAATGTACTGTGGACTACAGTTTAAGAATTCCAGTCCTAATGAATTCTTAAAAATAAAAACATATGAAAGGACTCATAATTAAACGTAGCAAAAAAATACTTTGAATAATATGCAGTCGTACCTTTTTTTTTTTTATAAACTAAAGATAAATTAGCTTGCTTATGTCTAAAAGCTACATCAAACTGTACACACTGAAAACCAGTGAAACTCAACAGAGATCCTAGACAAAAGAATAATGCTTAAACCTTGTCTCAGCTAGTTAAGGAGTCTCCCTCTCAAGCTTCAGTTTTCTACTCTTTGAAAGCACAGCTCAGATATACTAACAGCCACTGGAACTAGATGGAGTTTTCTATGACTAAACCAGCAGGCCATAGTTGTCATTTGAAAGAACTTTTATTGTACTACTGCTCCCGCTAAATGGCTGACTGTTGTGAAGGACAGACGTGCTTTTCTCTTCACCCTGTTGCTGGCCCTGCAGCCACTTCTTCTCACTTATGCCAACTCTGGTTCCTGATTGTCCCCTTGCACACTGCCCCAGTTTGCTCACTGACCAAAAACTAACTGCTTTTTTTATGGATTAGTTTTAGGCTGGCCTGGCTTGCTGAAGCTGTGACATAAGCCATAGAGCTTACATGAAGAAAGTATCAGGAGGGCTCATCCACAAGCCAAACCACCCCTTCTGGAAACAGTGAGATCTTAGATCAGATGCTGGAATAGCATGCAGGTGAGAAACCACAAGGCTTCCCATTTTACCACAATCCTCTCAGTCCTCAGCCTGTTATTGGCACAGTTTTTATGTATACTCCTTTTGTTTTACCCAAGATGTTTTTGCTACAAAGTACTGTTAGTGATTTGCATAGTGTTATCTTACATCGTACTTCTATTTCTGGCTATTTTAAAACCATTTTGCGTCATTAACAGTTCACAAACTCAGATGGAGACTTGAACATCTCTATTATAATACCTCAATACAAAGCATAATACCTCAATACAAAGCAGTGCAACTGTTAAAAAAAAGTAAAGCAGCAGATGCATGTGTTCTGATGATTTTGCATACAATTGTTCTTCTGTGTTTTAGAACTTCAATTTTAGAAAACATATGCTGGTACCAAAACCCAGAGCACTGATAGATCTCTATAAAATGATTAAGCACTGCATTTTTAAAAATGTCTTAGGTCTAGAAGGCTCTCAAAGCTCATGTTCATCTTTGTACATATAGGCAAGATCTTGGCACTTTTTTTGGCAGATGACCCGTGAAATGACTGCTGTATGAACATTAATGCATTCACATAAATTAACTTCTGCACATAAAAAACAGAGGCTTTAAGCCTAATTACATCTTCCTGAATTGTACAAATACTCCCTTTGCAGTCAGTGGCAACTCAAGAAGACAAGGCCAATCCATATGTTATATTGATTCTAAAGGCACAAGTGTATGCGGTTAATCCCTCTCAAGCCTTGCAGAGCACAAACTCCTGGAGATCTTCCAAGCAGCCAGATGAAAGCTGCCTTTTGGAACCAGAGAAGAGATTCCAAAAGATGCTCGGCTAAGATCTGGCCTTGCTTTTACCAGTGTAAAATGAGACTATTTCAGTGGAGATGTGTATATGTATGCCAATATAAAACTGATCATTATCTTGCAGGACAGAATATAATGCTACCATTCTCTTTACCATTAATGCCTAAGAAAATCCAAATGAAGATAAAAGACAAATGAAAATATTCTTTTGTTCCAGCTAGAAGTTTTATAACCCCCCAAAATGTTTGTCAGACACTTCATTATAGCTTTGAGGGTCTTCTGTGCTGTTAATGAGTTTTACCTGGAGATAATTCAGATACCAGAGTGATGAATGACAGTATAATTCTTCCTAGGTACGCTGAAAACTATTAGAACTTGCAAATGCACCTATGGCCTGTGTTTGCATGTGTGTGAGATCTCCTGTACACATGTGACTTGTAACATTCATGACGGTTGTTGCAGATGTTAAGGTTGAAGGCTTAGCACCTTTAGATGTGTTCACACTGAATTTTTGTCCTTCAGCCAGGCACTGAACTCTAGTATTTTGAAACTATGGTGTTTCACTTGGATGTTGGCACTGTCTTTTTGTGGGATTTTCTAAATACTGTAGGAATGAAAACTACCATATCTTAAGCATAGCTCAGAATCTACAGTCTGACTCCCAGGATCCAGTTCAGAATCCTCAGATTTCACAGTGCGACTGGATCATACAAGTAGCACTAAGGTTGAAATGGACTAGGTTACTAATTATATGTTGTACTTGTATGCTGTAAAAGTATATTGTGACTGGCTAAGTTCCAATCTTAGTACCCATTGTAAGTCAATATTGTCTAGCAAAATAAAGTAAAATGCCTGAGGGAAGTCATTAAGACAGAGCTGTATCACCAAGAGCATCATTTCCCCAAGCTTTTCAAGCTTTCCTCACCCCCAGTTTAGAAAACTTACATAACAAAAAAAAAGTTTGAAGAAAAGCTAATTATGTTCTTTTATATAAACTTTGTAATGTAAACATATAAAACAAAGGCTTTAAGTTTGTGTGTGTTACAGCATATTCACAAATTGTTGGGAAGTGTAAAGTGTACTTACAGAAAACACTGATTTTTAGAACACCAAGGTCAGCAAGGAGAGTCATTGCTGCCGGTTGCACTAAGAATGTTTTCTGTTAACTTTTGAACCATTTGAAATAGTTGCCTCAAAACTCCCAGAAAAACAGCCATTATTCATGAATAGCAGTCTATAAATTGGGGCAAAGCCATCTTTGTCTTAGAGACAAAGAAGTTAAATACTTGCTGTGCTGCTTTAAAGTTGTGTGATCAGTGGCTTAAAAATTCATTTGTATCTTTATATGCACCTTATGAAGAAAGCTGGTGTCTGTCTAGATTTGTTTTCAAGCCAGAAGATGCAACTCTACTGATTTTATGCTAAGCAAAAAGTTTACATTGTAGTGCTTTATTAAATTTAACTTTATAATAATTTTAAGTAAATGCAGAAGAGGAGCACAGACTATAAAAGTAGACAATACCATGCAGAAATTAGAAAGAAAAAAGAAAAATACATAATGTATGATGTAAAAAGAAACAGATAACGAAAATTAAAAGGATTTTACTAGAGAAAAACAATTTCATTTTATTGTAAAGCTCTAAATGAATAAAATAAAGTCTTTGAATGAGAAGATGATTAAAAAGACAAAATCATTAGCTAAAGATATTTACAAGTTTAGACTTTCATTCTGATTGTAATTTTAATTAGCTGGACACTGGGGGGGATGAAAATGAAAGCCTACATCATCTACTTACTCTTTAAATTGCATTCCACCTTAATTTTCTGCTCTTCAGTTCTTAATTTTCTCTATTTTTGTTCTAAGTAATCCGGTTATCAGAATAAAGTGATTTTCTCTCAGCCAGGTTTAACATTCAGTACTTGAGTCTGTGAACCAAAAGTTCACCCCACTGCTTCAATTTTTAGTCTTTCAATAGCAGAAACTCTCCAGGAAACTTTTCCAGTCTTTTGTCTGTACAGCAGGGTGCTTTATGTACACATGACAGTTATGTAGCTAATAACAAAGGATTCTATTTTAAAAATAATTACGTTCCATTTACACAGTTTCCCATGGAATTTACTCATAAAATGCAGGATGCACCAAAAGATTAAATGCCATTTTTCTGTTCATTAAAGCCATTTTTCTAAATGTAACTGAGTTATTTGCCTTTTTGTCTTGAAAGAACCACATGCCCAAGAAGTGGTTAGAGTCAGTTTATTCTTAAACAAAAGAACCTAATTATATTTCGACTGTGTCTGCAGCATACAGTTAACTTGCTGATTTGCATGGCAGTGCCAGGCCGTGGACAGACACTTCTTTCACAAATTGCTGTACTGGTTGAAGATGCTGAAGACCCTGTTGACCTGACTGCTCCTTCTGTGCCAAAAAGTGCTTCTTCAGCTTATCGGTCCGAGTGAGGGAACGCAGTCAATCCTCCTGCTTCTAGCAAAGCCATCCATGTTGATTTAAATATTTAATCGATAGCTGCTGCAGGTGTGTAAGCACAAAAGTCCAGTCACTGTGTGAGCATCCTCACTGTTTCTTCCTTCCCCTGAACATGACCTGTTGTCAAGTAATGGGATTCTTCTGCAAGTTGACATGTAAGACACCTTGTTGGCCCATGAAGGTGAGCTGTGGAAAGGGCATAAAGGGACTATCAACACAGCAGGGCTTTCATCTGCACTGAAAATTGAAGATGCTATATAAAAGGGAGCAAGCCTGTATTTCACCCCTTAACCTAGCCAGGTTAGCTGGTTTGGGCTAAAAGTATCTACACGGCAATTGATGTTTTCTCTTAAAGGTCAGCAGAGGACTTAATGTTATCTCAGTAAGTCCTTGATCCTCTCCAAATAGTTTCTTTTAGGAACAATCCAGTCCTAAGAGATATGTTATATACCATTCTTATATTACATAATTAATTTCAGCTAACTGAAAACCAGTAAGTGTAGTTTGATCTTGACAAGATCATTTTATCTCATTGTTTAAAAAGCAATTCAGTCACAGGCCTTCTTGCCCTCTCTTCCCACTTCAGGAAAGAATGCAGATGGGATTCACTCAGGGTCTTTTTGTAAGACATTTTCTACTGAGTATATAAACAATCTTTAGCAAAGCCTACAGATAGCTTTCTGTACCTGGGAGTTGTTCTCTTTTTAGTGTTATTTTAGCTCAGATCAGCAATGTGCTTTTGAAGCAAGTCTCTGATTGTCCCAATGTTCTGTGCTTCGATTCACATCATCATGTGGTATTGAATCACATGAACTGAATTCCTTTTGGATTAAACTGAAGTGGAAAATACTGTAATGCATCTAATGCATTCCAGCTGCAAATGGACATTCAGTCAATTAAACCCAACTATGCCTTTTTTAAAAGTTGTTTGTTTTTTTTTTTAAAAACGTGTGACAGGGACATCAGACCCTCATCACCACCTATTTTGTTTTAAGTGAACACTCCTGCTCAACTGCCAATGCAGGTGCAAGTTTAAGGATAATCTACTTCAAATTCAGCACCTCCCTATTTCTGGTTTTACTTGTCACTTTTGTAGAATTAGATGTTCATCGTGTAGTCACCTCCTCCCAGCTAATTCTAATAGGTTCAGAACTCTGCCAAAATACAGTTGTCAGTTCCCTGGGCAGAACAGCCAATTGAAAATGTTATATTTAAAGGTCCAATTACAGGACCAATTTCTGATCTTGGTTGAGCCAATATAAATCTGATGTATTTCATTGACTTTAACCTGACTGCAGTAGCTTTATTCCAGGTTTGCTCATATGTAATGAAAATGAGTTCCAGCATGGCTCTGATGATTACTTTTTTTTAAGAGTTAACTAGCAATGTATGCAATACAGAGTGCTTCCACCTTTGAAACAAGGCTTCATAATTATCACTTGTCAGTCAAAAGCATATATTCAGTCCAGTGGTGCTTCAAGGACTGAAGTGCTTTAAAGATTTTCCTTAAGAAAGCTAGAGCTGGACATATCAAGGCATGAAGACTTTAGAAACGCTGCCTGAAAATAAGGACTAGTCACCTCGTGTAACGTATACATACATAATACAAAAAAGATTTTGTTTATTCAAAGTAGCTCATGAAGATAACTTTCGTTCTGTTTGCATTCTGGAGGAGTATCAAGACTTTTATGGGCTTCAGTTTACCAGGTTTGGGAGAGTTCTGCAGGGAGGAGGTACACTATGCAGAATCTGCAACAGCTACATTTCTGCAAACTGATTACTTTTCAATATTAAGATAGAGAATAGAGACATTGGCCTGGTGTTTCTGTGCTTCCATCCCATTCTTTAGGGTGTGTGCTGACTTTAGCACTGTCAAGCAATATTTGTATAGCAAGAACCCAATCCTTCCAAAACCAATTCAAAGCATTAAACATTGGGGTTTTGCTCTGTATTAATCCCCATAGGAGCCTGTCTATCTGTAACAACTGATGCCGTTTCATGAGCCAAATCTCTGGATACAAAATGTAGATAATTTTTTTTTTTCAGTACATTCCCTTGTTCCTACAGATGTATGGTAGTTTTCTGGTTGTGTCATTAAATATGTAATAGAAATTTGTATGCAAATTATTTTTTTTTAAACACAGGAAGAAAATACTCTCATTTTTGTGTGCTCTGTAGACTCTGGTTTAAAAACCACATAAGTAGGCACATATGATTTACATAGTCCACATAGCTATTGAATAAGCAAGCATCAGTACTGCATAGTCACTTTTCAAACAAGAACTTAAAGTATGTTTTCAAGTTTTAGGTAAACTCTCCTATCAGATATTTAGCTTCTACAACTTCTTTCCTCTTGATTTTTCAAGTTATTTATCTTTCTAGAATTTCCTTAAGGGTGGCAGACACCTTAAAGGTTGTTGTGTGCTTAGGTTGGTTTTGGTTTTCTTTCTTTGGTGTTTTCTTTTTCTTTGTTTGTTTTTTAAACTTATGCAGTTCAGTTACATCAGATATTGTAAATAATTCAATGCTAGTTCTGTTTTGTTTTTGTTTTCTATTCTTATTGGTACTTTTTAGAGAGTACAGGGAGTAGTTTGAATTTCCCTGTTTCCCAGTACTTTAAAGACTAGCAGAAATCTGTCAAAGGAAAAATGTGGCAGTGGAACTCTACTTTGGCCTTTCACAATTAGCCTAGTCCCCTGGTTTCTGTGATAACTTTTGTGAATCGCTAGAGAAGAAGGGAACAGATACTCTCACAGGTAACTTGCTTATGTTAAATCATCCAGTTGAAATAAGTATAACTATTCAACCCCATATTCAGGAAAGAAGAATCATTCAGAAAAATATGTAAGTAAACTTTTAAGATAAATATGTATTTCAGAGCTGTCCAGATCAGGTATGGTTTGAAGTAGGTGCTGTCCTCTGGGAAGTTTTGATCTGAAATTCCCTGAAATTCATAGATATCCCACTTTACTTTATGGAGTTTTACTTTTTTCAAATTAAAAAGAAAGAAGTGAAGTAAGTAAATCAATGCTCTACTCAGTCGATCTGTTGAAAAATTGCTGCAGATGGTTATTTTCAGAGTTAACGACTAAATTACATTGGAACAGAGGGCTAACTGTAGGCAGCAAGTGCTAGATCCAATAAAGCATTTGGGAACACAGGGTTAAAACAGAATTCAGGGATCTAAACTGAAACTACACTGCAGACCACACATTAGATATATAATAAATAAATATGTCTCAATTAAAGCTAAAAGTGAAAATCTTGATGCCAATAAAATTTTCTTACCTGGAAATCAGATTTTTGCATAACGTAATCTGACACAGCTCTATCAACTTCTGAGTTTATGCTGGCCCTGAGTTTAAGTCTCTATGTTTGAATGCTTGAACTTAGTTTCAGGTGCAGTACTTACAGAAAGAAAGCATATGCAGAGACACAACTTTAAAAATAAATAACAAAACTGAAACAGGTTTAGAGAATTATCCATCAAATTACATTTTTAAGAGTGGCTATTAAAATGTTGATGAAGGAATGTAAGATGATGAGTCAGGGACACTAAAAGACCAAATGCATGGGTTCTACAAGATATTACACTAAGTACTAAGAATTTCACTTTATAACCCAGTGTGATTAAATAGCATACTGCTGAAAATGCAGATGTTATACTACTATAGTAAAAAAAAAATGCTTTTTAAAGATGTTTCTAATTAAATCATCAAAGATCACAAAGAAAATAGGAAGAGGCTTTACTAAGAGTGCAGTCATAGACAGACCAGGATTTAAGGCTGATCTTTGAAGTTTCTGTCTTCAAACTACACGGCCTTGAAGCCACTGAAAGTTTGAAAGGTTTTTCTGGTGAAACTGGGTAATGTTATGGTTATGTTATGCTACTCAGTAATATGTGTGATCTGCTTGTAAGGAAGGATTATTTTTAAGGGAAATTTGGTTTTAGATTGACCTTGGTTTCATATTTCTATGGCAGCTAAAGAGAAGGCGTCATTCACAGCAGTGAAGATTTCTGCCAGCTATGTAACATTCAAATTTCAGTTAAGGATGTTTTAAAATGGCAGTGATAGTGATTGATAGAAAAAATAACATAATTCACCTTTCTTTCAAAACAGAGGAGTTAGTATAAAATAAGGCTTCAGCAAGGACTTATGAAAAACAAGGATTTATGAAAACAGTAGTTTGTATATGGGATTTTTAAATAATCCTTATTTCTTAGACATGAGACAAGAAGCTGTTTCTGACCTAAAACAAGTGTGATCATTCTGTTACGTTTTATAGGGTTTGAAGTACATACCAGTAACTATTAAAACAGTCCGTAACACAGTTGAGATTGTGGACCTACCTCGCTTGTTCTCAAAATATTCCAATACTTGACGAATAATGTCTCCTGTATGCCAAAGGCTTTTCTCTGCCATCCAACCTCCTGTCATTATGTATTGTTTGAAGGAAGTATTTAACCGTAAGAAGTTATGGATGAATATGTTCAACTATTGGAACAAGCCCATGAATCCACGCCAGACCCCCTTGTTCTGGGATATTCCATTCATATACTTAACTCCATTTTTACAGGGCCAAGTCTGGCTCTTTGTCACTATTTTCTTCTACAAAACCAAATTCTTCTAGGCTGAACAGTAAGTGTGTTTCTGTTTAGTCTAATATTCTTTCTCCTTTATATAGAAATTAAGCATTCTGACTTGCAAGCTGATCTTCGCTTCCCAGCAGGTCAGTAGTAATTACTTGATTCCATGCTGCCCCCATCCTTCAACATCTGAGTCAAGATACTCCTGCAAATCAGGTGCTGATGGTATTGTGAAACACATTCATTCTTGCAAACTGCTTCTGGAAAGAGGTGAAGGAGCAAATTCTTTATGGAGTAAGACTTGCCAGGCTCCTTGGCTGACATCCCAAACTAAAAGCTCTCTTGCATTTTGAAGTCTAGATGTGACCTCTTCACCTACTTTTCTGGGGAACTAGTTTAGGTTGATCACTTTATTCATGTCTTTCTTATCTCCAAAGTTCTCATAACTTTTCTTTTTTGTTGTTTTAGTACAGTGACCACACTATTAACCCAGTCAATAGTGCCTGAATTAACTCCAAATGATTGAGCCATCTGGTGAAGTTCAGTTTGTATTCCGTCTCTGAGAGTTAATTGGGTTTTATGTGGCACATCTACTTCAGAAAGCACATTGGGGCCTATTGTGTTGTGATATATTATAGACTAAATGCATCCAAATCCATTAAAAACTTCATCAGATTCATTAATTGTAGTTTGCATTTCAGCAGACAAATTTGTTTGGTTGTATGCATTTGCAGTTGGCTGTTATATCTAAGCATGTTTCCTCTTCCAGTGCTTATAACTTTATCCAGTGACATCTCCTCTGTAGAAAGTGCAGTCTGGTTTCATCTCCTGAACATTTTAATTGCACACTAATCAATCATACTTAGTACGTTGGTATTTAGGCATTGGGTGGCTGCTTTTATGCATACGTTTACCACTATTACTTTTCACACAACTTGCAAATCCGCTGCATGTTACTTTTACTTCTATCATCACAGACTATTATTTATTGAAAGGGTCTGGTTTTGAATGTTTGTATAGAAACAGAATAATTAACTTTCTTTCTTTGTGACGATCTAAACTTTGCTCTCTGCGTGTATGTCCAGGATGTAATTTGGTTTTGGAAATATTAAATTTTTGCTGGACATAAACCAATTTTGCATAATGGATGCTCTATGGTATGCCTGGTGTCTAGACAAAGTTGTGAATCTTAGAGATGTGACTCTAGATACCATGACTATTTGTAAAAGTCCTAGCAGCTTAGAGCAGCGTAACATTGTGGCTGTCAGCAGAGCCTTGGAAGCACAAGTTCTGTGTTCTCTATACTAACAGTAAAACAAGAAAAACTTTTTTACATAGAGCAATGACTTTAGCGATAATGTTAGGATCATCAGAGGCTGATACCTTATTTATAATCATTTAGAGGTTGCAAGTATTATGGCAGTCTTTCCTCATATCTCTTCATCCTGGTTTGATTACATTTCTTTTCTTTGGAATGTTATTTTTTAATTGTTTAGCTTTGAACTTCATCTTTATTTAGAGAAATGGATTTTTTTTTTACTCAAGTATAGATTTCAGTCATTTTTCCAAAACTTGCTATTTCATTTAGAAACATTTTTGTTGTCAATGTAAATATTCACTGGTTTTGTAACATCCAAATTACTTGATGCAACAATCCTATAAAATGATAACTATTTATAGCAAGATACTTACCCTCCAAACGATTACGTGGAAACTGAAATTTTACAAGATTATTTACTTTATACATAGCTAACCTATATTTATTTAAAATGCTATTGGAATACTTTTTTCTCTAGAAAAAGAAGGGAAAAATTAAGCCAAAAATTCAGTGATCTTTCTTAAAAACCTCTAGACTTTTTGGTAAGGAGGGAATGACATTTTTATAGGAAAATAAATACATCTGAAAATGGTATCATCTTCTTCACAGTACTTATAAGCTTCAATTATGCCCCTCTGACTTGAATTGTCTTCTACATGACCATGAGTAGACTGTTCACATCTAAAACATTTTGCACTGCCATGTGCATGTTCAAAGTACTACTTAGTGGTCTTTGCATGCTGCTTCTTTAAAAAGGAAATGCTTCTGTACCAGTAACTTTTTGGGGTAGATCAATGTTTATTTGACTTTTAAAAAATGTGTTCAGCAATTTCCAGCTATTTCTGGTTGCAAAGAAATATACAATAGGCCTTGAAACCCTGTGGGCCTATGACATGCAACAGTGTGCAAGATTTCTGTCCCTTCTGTCTTATTTTTTACAGTTCTTCTTCCAGGAAATTTTGAGAGTGCTTCAAGTGCTTCTGGGGTTGCAAAATTCCTTCCAGCATGAGGAACAGTGGTAAGCTGATGTGCTCTACTTTTGTTGAGATCACATTTATTTCTGACACTATTTAAGTAGAACAAGTGGTGGTTAAAAATTCTCCCTAAAACTAATTTCCACTCCCATTCAGTTGCAGAGATTAAGGTTATGACAGGCTATGCTCCTCTTGTATCTCAGTGTGCTCTGACTGTAAGGGATCCTCAACAAAATTCTGGAGTTAATACACCCCAAGAAGGCATTTCTTCCATGACATTATGGGGCTTTCCCTTTATAAAGACAAACCAAAACAGAAATCCCAATCATTTAAACAGAAATTCAATGGAAAAATTAAATGTGTTCAACATATGGCATCCTAGAATACCTGATAATTTAAATCTACGGTAAATGTTGAGAACATTTTTACTGTCCTCCCTACATTACCTCACTTGGATCATTTGTCTTTCACAGGACTAGTAAACCTTAATTTGCTTTAGCAGCTTTGAATGGATTTTTATTGTTTCTTACCACAGCCTTTCAACTCTGGTAATTTGAAAACTAAATATGAACTGCAAAACTCAATCAGTCCTGTAGTATTCTTTTAATATCAATTTTTATATAATTAGCCCCCAAACTGTGTTCAATTACTGACAATTATTCTCATGCACTTTGAGGGACAACACTAATTTCACACTTAGCAGCATTTTAAAAGGAAGGTGATTCACACACTACAGAAAAAAAAGTTCCTCTCTCAAGAGCTATACAGCATTGTTGAAGAACTTATGAAAAAAATGGGATTCCACTGTGATACAATACCAGAATTCAGATTTTACAAAAACACACATTTATGTGATTTTGTGTTGCAGGTAGTTCATGTTAGTGTTCTTACAATGCTAATGAGGCCTATTATAAGCTTGTCTGCGTTCATTTTAAACCAATACAGTTATGGAAAAATCCACAGATATTGATGGGCCAGACTAAGACTAATGATTGAAGTGATATGATCAGGATCTCTTCTATCCAGATTCATTTCTCTTAAGTTGTCTTACACGTATTAGGAGCATTCCTCTTTGAACTGTTACAAGGTGCTTTCCCTCAGTTTATAAAATCATATGTTTTCTCATCTTTGGCCCTTTCTTTTTCCCTGTCCCATAAGAATAGAGGTGGAAAGGATTGGTGGTACTATGGTGTAATGACAAATATCATAACTCCCCTCTTCCTTCTTTTTCCATCTTTTTATTGTTGAGCATGACGTCATATGGTATGGGATGTCCCTTTGGTCAATTGGGATCAGCTGTCCCATCTCTGTCTCCTCCCAGCTCCTTGGCCACCTCTAGCCTACTCGCTGGTGAAGTGGCGTGAGAAGCAGAAAAGGCCTTGATGCTGTGAAAGCACTGTTCAGCTACGACAAAAAAATCCCTTTGTTATCAACACTATTTCCAGCACAAATCCGAAACATATCCCCATACTAGCCACTATGGAGAAAACTAACTCTATCCCTGCCAAAACCAGCATATTCTCTACCCCTGATAATGACATATAGCTTCTGCTCTGGTGAGGTCATTGGAACTATCAGTCACTTTGTAGGGACAAATTATTTCTGTTATATCTATTTTGCTGCTAGACTCTCTGATGGATCTTGTGACAATTGGAAATTCTATTTATTTATGTGCATATTTTTAAAAGGTTGTTAGTAGAGCCCAGAGCATTGACTGGGTACTGTTATTACAGAGTAGTAAAAAATCCAAATAAAGAAATAAATCAGATGACACCTTCCTCAAATGAGAGTTACAAAATGGAACTAACAGATATTGATAAGTAGCAGTCTTCAGAAGATCATCTAAATTATGTAGTATGTGCTATGAAGTTTAAGCAGAGGAGACAAGGAGACAGAAGAGTTATTGTCAAAACAGCACGCAGACACTTAACAACAAAAATAACAACCTTTTCATGGCAAATGACAGCCAATCTTAGCTCTAGTGTATATCTCAATGATATGAATGAAAGTTATATGATAAATAAAATAGTCTGTATTGCAACTTTGCAAACAAATTGAATGGGTGAAGAATAAAGACCAGCAACTAAATTCTTCCAAAGGACAGATACAAGGTTATTATAGTTTAAATGTAAATTTTGAGTAGAGTCCTACAAACACCGTGAAGTGGTGTTGCTGTTAAGATTTCATTCTTTATAGTGAGCTCTAATTTCAAGTGAAATGCTGATGTAAACCTCTGTAATCATGATTTTAAGGTGAGTCAAGGCCAGCCCACAGTACTAAGTGTGATAACCAGCTGCAGGGTTTTACAATATCTTTTACTGGGATGGTTCACATTTTTTTCCAGAAAGCTGAACTGTATAGTCTTTCCTTTTTTTGGCATACCAGGGCTATTATATGTCACCAGGAAAAAGTCAGAAATTTATAAAATTGTCAGCATGTCCCAATTTAGCCCCAGCCCCCACCAGCTCAGTAGCTAAAACTGGGCAGCTTTTAGTCCCAATATACCCCCCACAGGAAAGGGAAATGAGACAGAAAAAGACTTGCTGATTGGAAACTAACATAAAACCAGCTTTAATGCAACAATAATAATAATAAAAGAAAGAAAATAGTATTAGTAAGAAAAATTAAAATATATACAAGTATACAAAACCAATTCAGATTCCCCCAATGACCATAAGCCACTGCTGATGCTGTAGGGCAGGTGCAGGGAAGGCCCCCGAGTGGACTCAGTAGCAGACAGGAACTGCAGTCAGGAACATGTGGATGGGTTCAGAGAGAGACAGACAAATTAAGCCCTCCCTGAATGCCAGCCATCAAAGAAGAGGGCTGATCCTCATGATCTCTAAGCTTTTATACTGAGCATGACATGCATGGAATACTTCATTGGCCAGGCTGGGTCATGCGTCCTGTTCTCTCCTTCCAGCAGGTGCAACTCCCTTGGCCATCAACTCTAAGATGGCCTTAATTTACATAGGCATAGGTGTGAGCAGTGGCCTCTCTACACACCGCTGGCCCACTACTGCAGTGATAACTACAAGGCTGAAAAAACAGAGAAAATGTTCTAGTTTAGCCCAAATCAGATCAGAGAGTCAACTACAGATCATGCCAGTGATTACCTGGGAACCATGAGTGACAAGATGAGAATGCAATAATAGAAGGAAGACCCAAATCGTACTCAGTCAGCAGTGCTGGAAACAATACAACCTAACTTGGGAGAAAAAGGTGACCAAAATGCAATGGAGCCCCTTGAAGACATCAGTAAATGTCTTCATACGCTAAGTAGGATCTGTCTTTGGGGGAAAAAGAGGAGCTTAGCATGTATAAACCCCATCTTTGAAAGGTATATTAAAATGTAGACTAATCCAAAGCCCGCTAAAGGCAATATTTTTTTTTCTGCTGATTCGGGAGGCTTTGGAGAATGATCATGCAGGTGGCAGAAGCAGCCTCAGAAGCTTTCGCAGGCTAAGGAAGAGTATGATTTCTACAGTATTCCATGCTTTATATAGCTACAGTACTGAAAACAATCTCAATGCTGTTCATAATGCTTCTCAATCCACAACTTCGTAGTGGTAGTTATCCTCTCTAAAGTGAATAATGTCTGTGAAAATTAGGGGCAAAAAGTATTTATGACAAACACTGTAATGACTCTGACATGAGCATTTACAGTTTATAAGGTAAGTAACATGCATTTTAAAATTAAGTTGCTCTAATCTGTCTAACCGCAGTGTTTTTTGTTGTAGATCCAAACTATTGTGTGAATAATGTCTTTTAAATAAAAGTTAGCTAAACTTTTTACATATTTACACAAGAGATCTCTAAGGATATTTCTTACTGGATCACATAGCCTCAAGAAACATTATAAAGTGGAAAAACTGAAATAGCAGAAGATAAAATTTAGTAATATAAAAGGTCTGGTTAAAAGAGTCAGGGCACAGAATCTCATCATGAATACTGAAGTTGTTTTGTGAGCTCACCTGCCTTTGTTTACCTATTGCAGTGTCCTTGGTATGTATCAAACTGATATGTACACCGATACCTAAGCACAACATAGTGAGTTAATAATGGAGCTTCAGTCTTAACTGTGAATTCCCTTGCATTAGTTGGTATATTATTGTTATAGATAGGATTTTGCGGCTGAATATGTAGCAGCACATAGAATGTCAGCTGGAAATCCATTTTGTAGTTGTGGAACAATATACAGAATACAATAAACCCATTTCCACCTTTCCATTCCTTTCTTACAGTAGGAAGCCAACATTTAAAAACCCATAGCAAACAAACACCTGCTAAGCATAAATCACAAGCATGAACACAACACTGGACAAGTTCAGAGAGATACGATGGGAGAAAAATCCATGGAAAACCTTAATAGTCATTAAGAACACCTAACATTTATTTCACAAACTGACAGGTGGCCAGTGAATCGACTTCAGAACAACCATAAAGAGAGAACTGGTTATTATGCTAGTAAAACTTAAGAAACAGAGCTTTTTAATAAGCTGCACTCTGTTAGGAGTGAGGGAGCCCAAGCAGGAAAAAGCAATAATCACATCTAGCAATAACAAGAGGATCAACTAATATCCATCATAATTTCTCCCTGTTTTGCTTCTCCCTATTAGTATGACATATAGTAGAAGTAGAAGCAGCCTAACAAGATACTCAGGAAAACAGGTGCAGAAACAAAAGCGTCTTCCATTTAGAGAGTCAGCATTTTTCTTTGAAAGAAACCCCTGTGTACTATGCAGGTTGGAGCCTAGGTTGCCCATTGTTTATGCCCATTGTGTGATGTGTGCACTATTTTATCTCTTCCTGCAGAGTTTGTTTGTGACATACATTACACATGTGCCCATAAAGTCGCCCAAAAATGCATTGAAAAGGTTCAATATATGTCATGGCAAGCATATTTCTTTGTTAATTCCATAAAGACAGTCTGGAGGAGCCAAGTCTCCTACAATTTTTGTGTCCACAGTGGGGAGAAAACAGCACATTGCATGCTATCATTATCACAGAATTATAGTGTGCTATGTAATACTTTTCCTCTTGCCAGAGAATGAGAGTGGAAACGGGGTAGCACATTGCCCCATTACTAATGCTTAATGTATGACCAATCAGAAGCTGAAAATCATATGACCAGTGGCAGCTTATGCCATCCCATCCGTTAGTAAATTGGATGCAGTTTGTCAGATGGACACAATATCCCTCCACTGTAGGTGGTCTCTGTTTCATTAGGTTTCAGATTGATGGTAGTGAACAATAATCCAAAAGTGTGCAATAGGTACATCAACCTCATTTTTCATTAACAGTGCTTCCCAAACGTATTGGAAGCAGGTACAAAACATAGATTTTGTTTGGCTTACTTTGATCCATGCAGAGACTACTGGGTATCTGACTTCGCTGCTGGAGGCTTATGGTTTCGGTTAGTGGAACCTGGTACAGCAACTGGATGAGGTGTTTTTGGTATAATCTAGTCATTTACGTATGATGCAGAAATAGCAGGTGGCAAAGCTGCTAATTTATTTTTTTTTCTGAAGTAATGAGCAACCAACATTCTATTTACATACAAGGCATTGGAGTTACTACAGAACATTTCTAAATTGCATGTTAGATATGAGAGCTGTAGTGATTTTTTTTTCTGTATTTCCCAAGAGATTAAAAGAAATGTTGGTGCATTTTTGCTGCTTCTAAAAGAAACAAAAAGACTGTTAGTCTTTCCCAGGATCGCTGAAGTGACATACAAAACAGCTACGGGTGTATCTTACACATTTTTGGCTTATAGGGCTATGTTTGCTTCACAGTGAAATAAATTAAAGTAGTATATTATGTTGCTCAAATAATGGCTAATTGAAAAGGTATTTTCAAAGCAGGGGACTTCGGATCCCTGCAAATAATTTAATATTTATAATGATAGCAGAAAACTGATATTAGGCACTCTATCAGATGAGTAAGACCTGCTATCATCAGAGCTGACATGGTACCACATAATTTCACTATCTTTGTTACAGTTTTCTTTTTAATTTTGATATTGAAAAAGCATGCACATACATAACAGGAAGTTAAGCATACTTATTTTAAAAACAAAATCAAAACTAAGTAAAATACTATTAAGCAAATCACCATCAATTTTCTCATATTTAAATTAGTTTCTCATGTGAATGGATCTTATTATGTGGAAGTATACATCAAGCTATATATGTAGACAAGATAGACAATATGGTTTACTTTTTAGCTGGATTTCTTATCTCAGTTTTAAAAGAAGTTTCCATGCACAGTATTTCCTTGTCTCCTTCTGAGATATGTATATCTAGGTCCTGAAGATTTAAAGAAACCTCTCTATCTGAACAGCATGAACATGAGCACTGTTCTGTATGGGGCAGAGGGAGGGGGATGTCTGTGTGTGCGTGTATTTGGCATGAATTTATATGAAACATATTGACGCAGAGTCTCACATCATGCTGTTTTTTCCACAGCATTTCTTATCATTGTTTAAGAATATCTTTTCATTTTTGTGCTCTTCTGTAGTTATCTAACATAACTGGGCAACTTTTCTTCTGAAGTTCTAAAAGATATGTCCATTGCCCTGGTTTTTCAGCCTTGAGCATATCTCTTTAATAGATAACTTTTAAGAAGATAATACATTGATATTCTGCTTTAATTAGTGTCATGAAAGAGAAAAAGCCCTTCAAATGTCAATGGTTTGCAAAAGTTGTTGGAGCATCTTCTTAAAGCAAATCTGAAGGTATGGCCCTCACTAATTTTTTTTTCTTTCTCTCTCATGATCGTATTACAGGAGTTTTTTTGTAAACTGGTGTTATAAACGATTATTTTTAGTTAAGAGAAGCACCAGGAAAGATTAAAAAATGTATATAAAGACGTTTTGGTTCTTGATCTTCTTTCTTCTCATCTCAACCTTTAGAAAGTCTTGCTGGAAGAACACAAGGAACAGCAGGAAGGTTTCTAACAGATCTTTGAGACCTCCTTGCAGTCAGATCCCAGGGGAGCTAGAACAGTATACCTCTGTGGTTCAAAAACTCTTTGGGCCAGAAAAAGGGGCCTTTATCTGCTGACATTTCAAACATATTCAATCAAATATTGATCTAGAAAATCAGCCACTTTTTCTCTAGCAAAGAAATTAAATTAGTGCTACCTACTGAAGATCTACAAATGGTTCTCCTGAAGATAATGATAGTACCCTAGGCTATTTCTAGGATCAAAAGTTTTTATGGACACCAAACTGATTTAATATTTTCTGTAATGCATGGAGAAAAAAGGGTGAAAGATCGGCTTGCCAATAGTAATGTGCTGGAGATTATCTCATGTGGCGAGTCCTTGCATCAAGGAGCCAGGTAGGTTTTTCAAATCCATCTCATCTTTGGAATAAAAGAAACATAATGGAGCCCATTTCACCTTACACTAAGTTTTTCATTACTGGTAGCATCTGATCCCTCTTATTTAAGTTGGCTGTGGTAGCACATGCTCCTCTAACTCATAAACATTTCTTGTCTCTGTTGTCTTCTGTGTTCAAGATGTCCTGTATGTTGTTTTGGAAGAAGTGGAAAGTCTCTTCTTCATATTCTAAACACTAACATATCATAAAACATGGCTAGTGTGCAATAATGGGATAAAGATATTTTAAGTACCATTGTTGAAACATTTTCATCATTCCTGCTATGCAAAAAGGTAGTCTTTACAAAAGAGTATACAGGCTTAATAATTTTATTAGTACTCTATTCTATGAATTTACTGGAAAAAATAACGAGTTGTTATTTTTTATTAAAGTGTTTCTCACATTCTCACCCATAAAATAATGTCTTGAGGATTTGACTACGCTGAGACAAGGCACTGAATTGTTACTGGCTGAAACAATAAAGGGTGGATTTTTCACTTCTCTAACTTTTTCACAGGAGAGATGCATAGATTTGATGACGTTTTGAAATTCTGACAGTTTATATTCACTACTGAACCTGTATAATTGGACTAAGTTTATATATAAAAAAGAGGCACAAGGTATAAATTTTGTAAATATATCAAAGCCTCTCAGAAGTTTTGAAGCACTGACTTAAATAAAGAATTAATTAAGTGGTTTGGAAAGTCTAGGGTTCACCAGAGATTAAACTTCTCTCATCTGTTGCTTGGTTTGGTTGGTTTTCAATTCTGTTTGACTTGTTAAAAGTTCCTGTGTTTAGACTGTCTGTTAGTAGTTATAGATAGCATTAAATAATTTTAAATAATAATAATTAAATATTATGTATATATTTACATAGAATTATTGAGGTTGGAAGGGACCTCTTGGATTACCTAGTCAACCCCCCTGGCTCAAGCAGAGTCAGGTGGAGATGGTTGCCGAGGGCTGTGTCCAGCCAAGCTTTGAGTACCTCCACAGATGGACTCCACAACCTCTCTGGGCAGCCTATTTTAGTGCTTGGCCAACCTTACAGTAAATGTTTTCTTGTGTTCAGACTGAATTTTATGCTTTTAATTTGTGTCCACCATTTTTTTTTGTCCTGTTGGTGGGCACTACTAAGAGTCAGGCTCCTTAGTCTTCATTCCCTCCCATCATTTATTTATGCATGTCAAGATCCTTCATCAACCTTCTCTTCTCCAGGCTGCAGTCTCTCCTCATAAGAAGAGATATTAAGTAATCAGAGCACCAAGAAAATTCAGCTTACGTACCTTGAAACTCTTTCCACAATGCAAAATAATTTTCCAAGGAATTTAGAACTAAAAAAATTGATGTGTACCCCTTTTTCACTAATTTTTTTGTAACAGCAAACTTGCATACAACAAACAATCCAGCAAAGAAGTAGGAACTCCTTCTTGCAAAGGTACTCCATTATGTAATAATATTTCTGTTCTGCATATTGAGCTCCTAGGTGTTCTAAAAGCTCCAAAATTCACTAAAGCATGGAAAAAAACCAAATCTGTGACATGGGTTACATGCAGATTACACAATTACCAGATGTATCTGTTAATCCTGTATATAACTTACTGTAACTCATGTTCCTGGGAAAATAATGATACAGATTCCTTTCAAAGGAATTATAAAGCATCAAGATGTGGAAATAAATACTAATACAGCTTAGAGAATTACTTCCCAGTTTTAGGGAACCTAAAAACTAAACTTCTAGTCACCTCCTTCTACTAAATCCTTAGCAAACTCGATAAACTTTCCCAAGATCTCTCAGGGAAGTCAGCAGGTGGATTAAATAATTCCCTCTATCCTCTGTTATTCATTCCATTTTTCTCCTTCCAAAATATCATTGGGCTTCAGAAAAGTCCTCTTGTTTCAGACAGTGGAAGGCTTCAATGTTGCTATTAATTTCACTTTCATCGTCAGACAGAGGATACCAGCAGGGAAGGGTCTCATCTTTCAGGGAACGACAGGTAGCCCTGAAGTACTTGCCTACAGTCTGGTTACTTTCAAAGTAGTAGTATTGCCCATTCTTTAGCCTCGATTGAACTGATAACTTGCTCCCAAGGGACAGAGAGGCGAGGAAATTTGCTAGTTAGAAATATAGAGAATTTTTATGTTTGAACTAACAACTGCAAATTCTTCTTTGCAGGAACAAGAAACTTAGCCTCATGGTACTGGTAATGATTTTGCTTGCCGGACTATCCTAGGGGGCAGTTATATGTCAGATGGAGAAACAGGTTGCTTGTTTGCTTGTGAAAAGGAAATATTGCAGGGCTAAAAGAAGCTTGTGTGCTGAGTGTCCTCTCAAACATAAGCTGTAAATATTGGGAGCCACACATTTGAAGGAATTCAATTAAGCCCTTCAGACAAATATTCTAAATAAAGACCCATGTTGAAGTGTCCAGAGTTCTCAGAACAATATACTCTACAACGAATAAAATATAAAACCTGCTTTTAAATGAACCTGATCTGTTAAAAACCCTGTGTTTCTGATTTTCTGTATACAACAGGACATTCACATACCAATTTATTAATTAAAGCTCATTGAATATCTCATAAATATGTGGATAAAGGTAAATTGCTTAATAATTTAAATCTAGTCTTTCAAACCCTTAACAGAATTAAAAAAAAAAAAATAGTCACAAAGCTGGAGACAAAAATAGAAGTTCTATGCCCAGCAAAGTTCCCATAGCTTTCAGGCAAAAAGATTTCACTTAGTTTTTGTCATGCATCAATCCAACTAGGAGATTAAAAAAAGGAGGAAGAAATGAATCCTCAGTTTCACTATAGCAGAATTTGACAACCACGTGCATGCTATTCTGAAGCAGGAGTGGCATCACTTAATGTATTTTTTAATAAGGAAAAAGAGATGAGGATTGAGGTGAAAAAAATTGCAGGTGACACAAAACTACTCATGTTAATCATGTCCAGAGAGGGTAATGACAAACTTCAGAAGAAAATAAACAAGTTAGGTGAATGATCAACATGATGGTAGATTAAATTCTCTGTTGATATATACAAATTAATGTACTTCACAAGGATTTTTTAGCTATTTTTACACCTTAGTGAGTTCTAAATTAATTGTATCAAAGAAAAAGGACCTAGACATCATTGTCACGCATATGATAAAGTCCTCCACTTGGCATGCAGCTATAGGAAAACATTTTGATACAGGAAGCATTATATGAAAAATTCTTTAATGTCATTAAATCGGTTGTCCTCTACATTTCAAACACCATCTACAATCCTAGTCACCAACTGCAAACACAAGTTTCACAAAATTAGAAGCAGCTTAGCTCAGCAAGAATGACAGAGGAAAAGGAGAAAACACTGAAACAATTAGCACCATCAGCCTCTCAAAAGGACTACATGATAGGTATGATGAAAAAGCTATGAAATAATATCTTAATAAGGATGATTAGGATCTTGTCATGTATGGAATGAACACTCAGTGAAATATCAAGCAGAAAACATACATCTCACACAATGGAGCTTGTTGCTACAGGATTCTAGTTTGACAAAAATCAAAGAAGGGTTGGATGCTTCTGTGAACATAGAGATCTTAAATGTGAGTTAAATTTTTCTTTCTGATTTTTTATTTGCTTTGTAAAGATAGTTCTGCAGGAAAGGCTTCTATCTATTGCATATCACAGAATCACAGAATAACCAGGTTGGAAGAGACCCACCGGATCATCGAGTCCAACCGTTCCTATCAAACACTAAACCATATCCCTCAGCACCTCGTCCACCCGTGCCTTAAACACCTCCAGGGAAGGTGACTCAACCACCTCCCTGGGCAACCTGTTCCAGTGCCCAATGACCCTTTCTGTAAAGAATTTTTTCCTAACATCTAGCCTAAACCTCCCCTGGCGGAGCTTGAGGCCATTCCCTCTTGTCCTGTCCCCTGTCACTTGGGAGAAGAGGCCAGCACCCTCCTCTCTACAACCTCCTTTCAGGTAGTTGTAGAGAGCAATGAGGTCACCCCTCAGCCTCCTCTTCTCCAGGCTAAACAACCCCAGCTCTTTCAGCGGTTCCTCGTAAGGCCTGTTCTCCAGCCCTTTCACCAGCTTTGTTGCTCTTCTCTGGACTCTCTCCAGAGCCTCAACATCCTTCTTGTGGTGAGGGGCCCAGATCTGAACACAGGATTCGAGGAGCGGTCTCACCAGTGCCGAGTACAGAGGGAGGATAACCTCCCTGGACCTGCTGGTCACGCTGTTTCTGATAGAAGCCAAGATGCCATTGGCCTTCTTGGCCACCTGGGCACACTGCTGGCTCATATTCAGTCGGCTGTCAACCAACACACCCAGGTCCCTCTCCTCCAGGCAGCTTTCTAGACAGACTTCTCCTAGTCTGTAGCACTGCACAGGGTTGTTGTGCCCCAAGTGCAGGACCCGGCATTTGGCCTTGTTAAACCTCATGCCATTGGACTCTGCCCAGCGGTCCAGCCTGTTCAGATCCCTTTGCAGAGCCTCCCGACCCTCCAGCAGATCGACACTTCCACCCAGCTTAGTGTCATCCGCAAACTTGCTAAGGGTGCACTCGATGCCTTCATCCAGATCATTGATGAAGACATTGAACAGGGCTGGACCCAGCACTGAGCCCTGGGGAACCCCACTTGTCACTGGGATCATAATTTTCCTCTAAGTATTTCTTCAGGATGATAATTCCCCTTAATAACATCTGTAGTAAGATAAACGAGAAAAAATGAGAGATAGAATTATAAAGAGAATAAGAACTATTATGTAAATAGAACCTAAATGCAGGTAATGCACTTTTAGTATGGGTCAGCTGTGCTGTAATTGTGAGCTAAATGTATTTGAATTAGTAGACTGCAAACAGGTGATACACACTGCTAAAGAGCTCTCCTTGAGTTAATTGGGTAGCATACTAGTACTCTTGAAAAATGCTCATAGTATTTCTTTAAGGAGAGTTTTCATTAGTTTGTTTCAGGTTGATTGCTACTGAAATTGAATCCACAGAAGCAATTAACAGTAAATAGTGAAGAAGCTATATACTGTACAATGTGGTGAACATGATGTTTAAGAAATAGAAATTCCAAGGCATTTTCACAAGTTTAGTAGAGCAGTGACATATGTTATCATCTTGCTCACCACAGACTGGAATATGATTTTACACTGCCATGTCACATCGGCCTATGATAACCACAAGTCATTTATTTCCAAAGAAAATAGTAACTAGATATGACAACCTGTGTTGCCTCATGGTGAGGTTATGGCAGTATTTACTGATAATGTGAAGTATAACTTGTGTCATCTATTATATTTTGCAGCAGAAATTCAAAGCATTTCTAAAGTAAAAAGAACAAGCTAGCTTTTTTGTGTCTTCTCTTTTTGGTTGGTAATATAATAAGAACTTCCATCACTAGCATAAACTTACATTAAATATTATATAGAAATTCTCAAATTAAGAATTAATTTATTTTCATAGTACAATAAATAATTAGACTGCTTTGTAATTTTAAAATTAGTAATTATTTAGGTGTATGCTTTTGCATAAGTAGGGAGAGAGATATCTGTCTGTCTGTGTTTCCCACTCTCCCTCTCTCTTTCTCCTGGATCTCTTCCACTTTTACTTTTTAATATAGGATATATTAGTTGTATTTTAATACTGCAGCATCTAAAATGAGACCTCTAGTAAACTAAGAACGCATAGTTACCATTTTGATTTTATTTTCTTCAGAAAACATAAATAATTAAACTTCAAATGAAAAGATTAAGTTAGCCTTCCGACTGTACTACAATCCTTTTTCCCTTATGGTTTGCCTAGCAGAATGGTAACCCTGCACTCTTGTTAAGATACGATGCTAGAAATTGTCACATAAGAGTTCTCTTCGTTGTAGTCCTTTCGCAAGATGGATGAGGTGGATGTATACAACACAATTTAAAAGGCTTTTGATCAGCTTTCATTCTTGATTTCTACTGTAAATTCCACAAGATACAGTAGTTTAATGCAGAAGCATAGATGTCTATAAAAAGCTGGCGGGAATGGTGTATGTTATAATGCTGTTATAAAACTGTCTGTGATATTAACACACACTGTATATTAAATGCACAAAACTGTTACAATAACTTGAAGGTTGAGACAAACTCATGAAAACAAATAAATTCTTAGGGCAGTAGGCGAAAGGTTGTTCTTTGCAAAAAGATTTAAATGCAGTTGTATAGCAGTCCAAATTAACACCCCAAAATAAAAAGCATTTTCCCCTGGGTCATGTAGTCTACACACAAAAATCCATGCATGAAATAGATTCTCCAGGAAGGTTCTTCACCTTTATACAAGTTTAGGCACCCAAAGCATACCAGGGGGGAGGCAATCTCCTCATATATAAAGAGAATGAGAGGACCCTCCACAGAGTAATACAGAGCAGAAGCCCAATTCAGGTGCTCTCGGGACACTCTCTGGAGGAGCCTTTCTGTCTGCATGGGTTATACAGAAAGCTTCTGCAGACTAATGTCCCCACTAGGATGACATTTGCACTTCACTGTAAAATATCAGAAGGAATGAATACTTCCATCTTGTCTGCCATATTGATACTACTGGCCCTCCTATTGGCCCTCCTCCCTGAGTGGCAAATTATGTAAAAACAAAATTGTGAAAACTGCAGATAAAAATGGAAAAAGACACAAATTCATGCTCACTCTTCAAGTTAAGTTAGCTTAGTATAAAAGAATTATCACACATTATGTGAAATGGAAGTAGGATCTTTTATAATCATAAGTAAGAACAACTCTCACTGTAGTGACTCAAGACAAATATAGTGATTGTCCCATAAACCTGATGGGGTTTGCAACCCTGGCAAATGTTTTGGGTTTTTTAAGCAGAAAAACCTTGTTACTGGATTTTCATTAGATACCGTAAAGACCCTTAGAAGGAAAGAAATACAGTTGTTTTTCTGTTTGGTGTTTTATTTTTCCTGTTAACTTTGAAAGACAGGTAAATGTTACTTTTAGTTGTATTAATACAAAGCATGGAAAACAAGACCATCCACTGAGTGATATATTTGGGATTCAGTATTACAGGGTTTCTAGCAATTTAATGGTTTTAGATTTTCAAATTTGTCTGAAATGTTGGTTGAAAATGATGAAAGTGAGCACTGGAAATTATGAAAACTAAACCAAATAAAGATATTTGTCTCTCAAGCATTAGACAAGGAGGTACCCACCGCACAAAAAGCTCCTTTTTAGGTCAACAGAGAAAAGCTGGACTATTTTAGAGTCGACTTCAAGGTGAATCAAACTGAGACTTAGGCTCCTTTGACTAAATCCAAACTAACTATATGAAGACAGTCTAGGTGATGTCAAGGGTGTTACTAGCCAGATGAAGCCCACCCTCAAGTCGACAACACCAGCATCAAAAGAAATAAAAGAACAGCTGAAAAATGTGGCCCTTCCAAACTTTCTCAATCTCCAGAAGCTACAATAGAATTACACCTGCATAAGCAATATAAGTACTTCTCTCATCTGTATAGTGGTTCTGCTCAGTGCTATTAAGAAAAAATAAGATTATTAGCTGTGCTGTGCCAGTTGGTAATTTCACTCATGGTAGATAGGAATGCAATATTAAAGTATGTGCAAAACTCCACTGTTTTAACAGTGATTTTTCAGGCGCATAGTATGGGTCTTTCATGTGCAGCAGGGACACAGCCTTAGTTCAGGATAGGACAGAGCACTCAAACTTAATTTACTAAATTGTATATCTATTTTTCTCAATTTATAGCATTAACATCTGAGTGTAAGACTATTTTACATGGCAAGGTCCTTCATTTCTGGCCTAGCATAGTGCCTGGCTTTTAAAATGCCTCCTAAACCTACTCAGCATTCATCTTCTCATTTTTTTTTTGTCTCTTGAAACATCAATAGAGTGAAAGTACAGATGTGCTTAGGCACAATTGCATGAATTAAAGGTGGCTGCCATTTTAGGTAGTCCCAAGGTCATGAATAGCAAAATATGAAAATTTCAGCTCTTTACTGTTGGTCAAAACCTTAATATGTTCTGTGACCCTGTGCTAGATTCAACCTATAAAATGAGAGAAGCTTAATAAATCTTCCTGTAATAAGTATTACACACTTTGACAAGGAAAACTTAGATCAGGCTTATCCTTTGAAGTTTTAATGGACACTCCAATTTCATGACAGCAACTCACCTATGCTTGTAATAAGTTCGCAAAGCCTGGAGCAGCTCCAGTCATCCTGGACTGTAGCTTTGGACGACAATGAACTCAGGCAACTGCAAGCTTCAAAGGGCTTATTCAAATATTCTAGCTCTGATTTTACTAGGCATTGCAGGCAAACTTTTAAATACATTTCTCTGTATCAAAGAGTATTTCTAGCTTGAGCTGTTCATAATAATTTTGTCCTGTAATAAAACTGCAAAGCCTTCCAGTCTGAAAAGGATTAATCAGATATGCCCCTTGCTCCGCCCTCGTGCAAGCCAGAAGAGAAAAAAGCAACACAGCAGGGCAAAGAGAAGGCAAAACTGACTCTTGGATGTGATGTTTCACACTGCTTTGTGTAACTACATCAGGTCCCAAACAGACCAAAGGTAAAAAGAATATAGCCATTGAGCATGACAACAACAAATAGGCAAATAGTTGCCGTTACCAACACATTCCCTTCTGTCCAGTTACTGTGTCTGTTGGTGGATAATGTTTCAACTCATCCTACATGTTCTGTGACAAGGGAGAAAGCATTTGGCTGCCAGATGCTAGCAATAAGACAGAGAGCTGACAGTTCAGACTGATGCAGAAAAGCATCAGGATAATGTACAGGGGAATTTTTTAAGAGGGAAAGTCAAAGGGACTTAATGCATCTGCAGCTCTAATGGTACCTTTAGTACAATTCCAAATAATGATGAATGAGGGAAGAGAGATGTAAACGTGTTCTCAGGGAAAGACTCGATGAAATGGATGTTTTCTTCCATGGAAAAAATTCTAATTAAAAAAAAGTGTGTCTCCTCACTGACTTCACTAAGGCTTTGGATAGGTATAAGACATCTCCTCCATAAGAAGATGCATAGTTGGGACCTTAACTGTCTGCAGCCTTGGTGCTAGGTATCTAAACATACTCATCTTGTGCCATTTCAGAGGCCTTAGGGTATCCTAGGCCCAAAAAACTTTCCTCTTACTACCTGGATTGCAAAGTGGGCATTATGCAATGTTCATGCTTTGGACAGGTTGAACTGGAAAATATAGTGAAGGAGACACAAGAAATAATACTAATGAAAGTAATTGGTAGTCTTAACAATTTATGATAAATGATACTCGAAAGAGTTTCTAAAAAGCAGCTCTCTATAAGTGCACTGTCACTTTGAGATGAGGGCAAATGAGAAAACACTGCAGCAAATGCATAAGCACTGAGCCCATTTGTTGTTATGACCTGAACCTTGCAAAGCTTTATGCATTTATTTAACTTACTGTGTTGCAACTCTCTTGGTTTTAGTGGGACTGCCAACCATGTGTTTATACAATCATTTGTATAAATCTGTCTGATAATGAGCATCTAAAGGATCAGAACTGAATTCATTCTCTCTTTGCACAGGAAGGGTGAAGCAGGAATAATGCTGTTTGTCTAGGCATTGTGTGCTATGACCACAGTGTTATGTACCCTCTAGACATGAGCCTCTAGTGATTAAAATTGCTTTAAAAGGCAAGGAAAGTCATTAAACTTCTGTAAGATTAGAAGAGGATAATGCAGCCCTGTACATTTTAAAAAATCAATTATGTAATAAGGATGTAGTTTACCAACAGAAAATGTGAGTCAATCATTTTTGAAAGCCTGTTCTTCCTGTGAAAACACAAGCACCTGCCCCTATCCAGACACAGGTCTCCTTCTCCTGTGCATCAAAGATAACTTTGATTTCCTCTATGAACCTTCTTTTTGGGTGAATGTGGCACCACATTATCTTGGCTTATATTTTTCATTTCCAGTTTAACAGTTATAAACACCTTTCAACATCAAATAAGAGCAGCAGGGTAATCCAGATAAAAGAAAATTCTCAACCCTAACAGTGTGACTCAGATTTATATGCCTGTTTCAAATTTCTCTTCCTCATTCCAAGACTTGCAACATTTCACAAGTACCATATAATGTGCTACTTGATTGGCCTTTCCAAGGATACAATGTGCTGCAACACATTGTTCAGGAGTTTTATAGGTACACATCCCTACCACTTCTTGTAGTCGTTGAAAAAATATATCATGGACTTCTCTTCCTTTGCTCTACAATCTTGACGTTTCTTAATATAAGGTTGTCTTCCAAGATGTCAAACTGGTTTTGAATTATTTTACGGTGTTCTCAGTTAAAACAGTGTCATGTAAATCAATCACATCCACAGTTCTCTGTCAGGGAACTGCAATCTTGAAATAGAGCCTTCAAATGGAATCCATACTGTTACTAGATTTCACTGTAGGAAAGCAGTGATCAGTCTGGGATTTACTTGTTACTGTCCCAGGTAAAACCTTTGCTAATAAATTATTAACAAGAGCATGAACATTCGAAGTAAGTTTTCACTTGTTTAACCTTGATCCAAACTTTGCCAGTTATCACTGTTAACCAAGCAAATACCATTCATTGTCCTGATGCAGCTTTCAAATTGGAGGAGGGCCAAGTGAGATGGTTAAAGCTTAAATGCGGTTTACAAGGCAAAGGGCAGAGCGCCCCTGTGAGGTTTCTTGCAGCTTTCTCCCTAAACTTAGCCGTTTTCACAGCAGTAGGATGTAGGGTTACACAGCTGTGCTAGAACAATGCTGTCTTTGGACATGGGGGAATGAGGCTGTAGAGACTGTTGGTACATGTAGGACCTTGATACACTGTACAGGTAAACAAAAGAGGCAGAAGAGAAAGTATTATTAATCTCATTTTACAGACGGGACACTGAATCCTACAGTTGAAGGTCTTGATTAGAAGAGTAGCTCTAGGTCATCTTTTAAGCCTATGCTTAAATCTTTTTGAAGTCAGTGCTTAAAACTGCGATGAATAGAGATGGTGTCACACGTTTCCAGGAATCAAAATATAGGTAATTCACCTGAGGTCACAGAAGTTGGGTGTAGCAGAGCTGAGTGTTGATCACATGTCTTCTGAAGTACTGGGCAGTGCTTCACTGAAGTATGATCAATCTTTTTTTCTTCCCTCCACTGAACAATTTTTCATTATTTTCTTTATTATATTATTCACTGCAACTGCTGACCTGGAATTTCTCCCAGCATATTACTGTAATGATGATATTCCCACTGAGTAATTGATCCTGTGAGATCTCATTCACATTACATTCTTTGAGTATTGTTTTCCCAGGCTTCAGCTTTATGCTTTATGTGGGGTAAAGGAGGTACAAAATACCATCTCTGATTATTTTCTTACTGCTACAAACATGCTTTGAAGATTTTATACAGACTCCTGGTTTATAAATTATTTCATGTGTCCCAGAGTATTAATGTTTATAACTGGTAGTTATAATATCATTTATTAAACATCTTTTGAAACATCATCCATATGTGCTCCCCCATGTTAAAGCATGCCTACAATAATTTAGTTTTAAAGTAATTTCTATTAATCATATAACATTAGTAAAATATTTATAAATGTACCTTAATTTAAAGTGTCACCATTTTATTCTGAATAACTAGTGATAAATTAGTGTTGAAGAATGATGTTTCGTTAGAATAATTCACAATTTTGGAGACTTCAAAGCACCAATCCACAGTTGTTTCTCTGCATATTGTCCATATATGCGATTTTGCTACTTTTACCCCTTTCAGATTCATAATGTATTTCCTGTTGTCTCTTTCAATGCCCTCAAACCCTGAGGAGGGCAATCTTGTAATTACATGCATTAACTCTATTATATTGTGTACTCCTGTGATTCTGCACCCACAGAATGAGTGGCTGCTGAGTTCTTAAATGCCAGCTACTCTTTAACTGTAAAGGCACCTAGTATTTTATTGGAACTATTCTTGCTTTATTACTGTAAACAACTTTGATCATAATGATGCCATTTGAAAGAGCTGATCAAGCTGAGAAAAATGACACTACAGTCATAAAGTCACACTAAATTTTGCTATTAACATTTTATAGTGCATATAAGGAAAGCGTTCCAAGTTGCAACTACAGACAAAAGAGAAAATTAATTTTACATAGAAATGTAGATTTAAGCATTAGCAATATACTGGTACAATCATTTGCACCATATTCTTAAGCACAACAGATGACCCTCTTTGTTGATAAGAAAGCATGCTAGTTGTCATATCTTAGATGAATCTGTGATTGCTCTGTGGCAAACATGAGAATATATTACAGCCCTTATCCCTGAAACAAAGAGAGAATTATTGTGTTAGGGAGAAAATATAGAAATGTCATATAAAACAATTTGAAGAGTTATCAGAAAGAAAAAACAGTTCACAGTAGAGCTCCTGATATAAAAGAAAGCCCTAGCTGAAGGCTAAATCACTTTTTTTTTTCCAAGCAAACTGATCATCTGACGCCTAGGATAAGTTTGCTTTCTGAGATATATGCAAACCATGGAGTTTGGTGACAACTGCTGAAGTAGTATCCTCCTTTGGACAGAATTAAAAAATAGAGTAGACTGGTATCTGTACTGGGAAATTTCACTAGAAGTGATTTAGTTTGGGCTATAAGGTAAAACAAAGTGATTTTGGTACAACATATGTTGTAAATTCACTAAGGAACTGCTAGTGACAGATACAAACAGTGAAGTAACTACTAGGTCTGCTGCAATACAGAGGAATCTGTAACAGGGTGAAATGAAAATAAATGGTAAGAAAGATATGCAACTGTTTTAATGTGAAATAATGAAGTTAGACACGCAGGCCTAGAACCTGGCCTTCATTAGAGTAATTTTCCTTTTCTCTAGTAGCACAAAACATGTTGTCAAGCAGCAATAAGTGGGAAGTCTTTGAGCCTATGACAATATCTTAGTGTTACTTAGTGTAAGAAAAAACACGGAAAAAGAAACATTACAGAACTCCTAATTATTTGTGGTTTCCAGCTGCAAGAACAGCCTCTTTTTGACCTTAAGTTGCCCAATGTTCCACCAGTGACTGCAGTTCTGAATTCCGTGCAATGGGCAGAGAGGGCTGGGAAAGAATGAGGAACTTCCAGAGATCAGTGGACAATTTTGAAGGAGTCCAGGTTCACAAAGGATCTTGTTCAGACATGATGGTCCAGTGACAGAAAAAGAATGATGCTATCTCTAAGCTGCAAGCATTTTCTGTTCCCTTCCACTTGGAGAAAGTAGGGTGGTTAGGAATGGTGCAGCAAAGGGCCTCTTAGTTCAGAGCAACATCGAATGACAGTATCTAGCTGTCACTGTCTGAGCAATACCAGCTATTGGGGGTCACAGTACTGTGACAATACTTACTGTTTGGTCTGTTTTTTGGGTTTTTTTATATGTGGTTGTGGCAAAAGTATTGCACTTGATCTTGTAGAGCAGCTCTTCAACACTGCTGCTGGAGGGACATCTCTTTGCAGGTTACACTGGGAGTACAAAACCTTCGCATTGAAGTGGGAGAAAATTGCCTTACTGACTTATGATCACCATATACTTACGTATAACTGTGAGCTTTCAAATTAAAGGGCTAGACTTATGTCTGTGTGCTTTTATAGGTACATTGCCTTGACTTAGGTAAGTCCAAGTTCTAGCAGAAAGTTAAGTGCATTTGATAAAGCTCACAATCAGCATTTGGAAGCAATGCACGTTGAAGAATATTAGAGTGGTATCACCTAAAGGAAGGTTAAAACAAAGAGCATTCAGGTCCTGATCAGCATCATGCTTCTTTACAAGGCTACAGCAGAGGTGTTAGATCCTTCCTGGGAGTTACCGTCAGTCCTCTGTAACAGTGCAGAGCTGCCTTGCCTTGAGGGGTGAAAGTGGGAAGCAAGTATAGTTATAATGAAAAACATTGTGCTTGCTAAGCTAATGGGAGTCACACCTTTTTAAGGTGTGCAGCAGGCTTGTCTCTAAGGCCACTGTATGAAATGCAGAGTCCTTGCTGAAACTATTCCCTCTTCCTGCCTCTTTTAGAATATACTTTCCTCAAAGGCTATTTCAGTATCAAATCTTTACAATTCTTTTTGCATAAGGCCAAGAGCAACTTGTTCCAAAAGATCAAGTAGGCAGATTGCAATGCAACTTTATATTATGCTTCACTCTCATGAGATACTGGCTAGATATTTAATTGTTACTTCTTGCTGTTTTACACAATGTATTAGGTCATCTGGTCTTTTAAAATTCCTGGGGTTTTTTTTCACCAGTCTCCCATTTGTTTCTCTTGTTTTTTTGTTTTTGTTTGTTTGTTTTTTTCGAGGGCAATAGCATTATTTTTCCTTTGAACTCTGTTTTTGGATAATTTTATTCTTAGATATTTTGTCTAATTTTATGGATGTTTAATGTGCATAATAAAGCATAATAATGTGAGGAGTTCTGTGAAATTCCACCGTTTTGATAAGACATTTTTGTTTTATTGCTAAGGCCCCGTGAAGTGAAAAGTGACATTTTAAACAAATATCTGGCAAATTAATAAGCTTCATAAATTACAAAATCTCTGAACACCAGCTGCTGAAATACAATAAGTCTCTGACCTGAACCTATTACATGAATAAGTCTGCTGCACATAGTTTACACCAGTGCTATACATTAAAAATAACTTACGTGAAAAGAACACAAGAAGTCTTCGGCAGAAGCAAGACTTCTGTCCAGTAAGTTTCATTCCAGCAATGCTGGCTCCTCTGCTATTTTGTAACTTTCATTTTTCTTAGTATATAATTTTCTAGAATTGTGCAATTATCAGTAGTTTAGCAATTTGGTTCCTCTTGGTTATGACATAGGTGAATGTCTTCTATGGTGTCTGTGATGCTGTATCTCATGCCATATATATGCAATATAAGTGCAAATATGTACATATTGTTACAGTGTAGGCTCTGTCTTTCTGAAGAGTTCAATTTACATCTTATAAGTAGCTTTGCCCATTTACTAAATCACAAGTCAGCAGCTCCATCTAGATCCACAAATGCTCGAATAACTCTGTTTTCTAACAATCATAAAGTCCTTTTACATAAATCTGCTATTGTGTTCCTGTAAAAACAGAATACCTTAATCATCAGGAAATCCAAAAACCTCTATGACTGACATTTAGTTCTGTTACTGCAAAACGCTTGTTAGTTTAAGGTTAGATACCACTTTCTTTCTGCTGCTAAATTCAAATGTTGGTATCTGTAGCTTTGGGATTCTTCTCCTCCTGATAGCAGAAGCTTTCTTTGTCTACTTACGCAAGCAAAATAGCTGACAGACAAGATTGTGAAGAATTGACTGTTTGCATGGAGGAAGAATTATTTCTTTGAAGACTGAATAATGACATACCAAACAGAACTTAGATAAGAGAGAAGAGGAAGAGAAACAGCAGTTTCTGAAACATCAGATATCTTACACAGAGAATAAGGAAAATAAAGCATGGGAGATGAAAAGGGAGGATAAGAAATAACTTTTTCTTAATTAGGATCTGGGGGACCTGAAGTCTTGAAGCAGGGAGCTTTGCAGCACCCCATTCCTCTGGCATTCCAGTTTAATAAATGGCAGCTTGATTATTCAACATCCCAAATATCTCCATTCATTATAAAGAGGAAAGATACACATAAGTACAAATCCCGGTGAAAGAAGCATGAGTGTTTCTAAAACAAACAAACCAAACTAAACCCTAAGCAGTACTCCATAAAGCTATGGTAAGAAAGGCACTGATGCATGTGGAGATACCACCTGATTTCTTACTGACACTTTTATTTCTGTAACAGGTTTTTGTTTATTCTTCAGGGCAGAAAGGCTGCATTTGCTCTTGCCTGTAGCTAAATTCTCTAAAACTGCTAGGCAGGAAATATAATATCCAATATCCTACTATTTCTCACTTCATTATACTAATATAGTTTCACATACAATGAGGCAGAAATAATGAAGAAAATATGCTGTAGCAATGAGTCTTTATGTGGGTACTTTTTTAATATAGTCTTGTGCAGTGCATTTGCAGGCCTGTTATGTGTGATTCTTTTTCTATATCTATTCTAATACATTTAATTGTACTTTTTCATTTAATAGGAAAGCTATTAGGAAAGAATCAAAAAACCATCACCAGACAATGGCCCTGATTCTCAGCTGTCACAAGACAGCTCTCAGAGCTGCATGAGTGGTGATCAGGGGGCAGATTGTGTCTCAAGAAAAATCTTAGCCAATGCCAATGCCAATGTCAATAAAATCAGTAGCTTAGTCTGGGAAAAGTATGCATTAAAGAAGGGCCTGAATTTATGTGAAGACTCATCTGAAGGATGGACTCCTAAATGGAAGTGTTAAAAACACTGTTCTGAGACTACACTGACAATCACTTAGTGCATTCTTGCTGTAAAACCAGTCTCAATACCAGCATTATTTGTGCTCCCTAACAGGCAGAGATCTAAGACTTTTACATCAGAAATTCTACACTGGTTAGGAAGACTTTTTTCAAAGAAACATACAGGAAATATTTACTTATGTTTTATTGGCTATATTAGTCCGCAATATTTTGCTCATATGAATACCTTAAGTCCTCCAACAGTTTATGGCTTTTAGGAGCCAGGGAAGACAGCTGGGGGTTCATTGTAATGGGTTTGTGTGGCAAGGGTTTGGTAGCAGGGAGGCTACAGGGGTAACTTCTGTGAGAAGCTGGTAGAACCTTCCCCTATGTCCGATAGAGCCATTACCAGATGGGTTCAAGACTGACCCACTGCTGGCCCGATGAAGCACTTCAGCAACAGTGGCGCTGCCTCTGTGAGAACTTGTATAAGAAGTAGGGGATAAAAATGCTGCACAACTGTAGCCAAAGAGAGATGTGAGAATCTGTGAGGGAAACAACTCTGAAGATGCCAAGGTCAGTGAAGAAGGAAGGTGAGGAGGTGCTCCAGGTGCTGAGCAGAGATACTCCATCCCATGGAGGTTAACGGTGAAGCAGATACCCACCTGCAGCCTGTGGAAGATCCCACACCAAAGCAGGTGGATGCCTGAAGGAGGCTGTGAACCTGTGGGAAGACTGTGCTGGAGCAGGCTCCTGGCAGGACGTGTGGAGAGAGAGGAGCCCATACTGGAGCACGTTTACTGGCAGGACTTGTGACCCCATGGCAGACCCATACTGGAGCAGTCTGTTCCTGAAGGACTGCACCTCACAGAAAGGACCCATGTACAGAGCAGATAGTGAAGAACTGCAGCCCATGGGAAGGACTTATGTTGGAGAGGTTCATGGAGAGCTGTTTCCCATGGGAGGAACCCCAAGCTGAAGCAGCAGATGAGTGTGAGAAGTCCTCCTCCTGAGGAGGAAGGATTGGAAGAGACAACACGTGATAAACTGACAGCACCCCCATTCCCTGTGCCTCTGCACCACTGGGCAGGAGGAGGTAGAGAACTCTGGAGTAAAGTTAAGTATGGAAAGCAGGGAGGAGAGGAGAGAAGGTATTTTAAGATTTGTTTTGTATTTCTCATTATCCTACTCCGATTCGCTTGTTAATGAATTACAGTAATTTCCCCAAGTCAAGTCTGTTTTGCCCATGATGGTAATGGCTAGGTGATCTCTCCCTGCCCTTATCTTGATCCACAAATCTTTTGTTATATTTTCTCTCCCCTGTCCAGTTGAGGAGGGTTGTGATAGAGTGGCTTTTGGTGGGCACATGGTCAACCCTTCTCGTTCATTCTCTGTGTTCAGTCAATCCATAGCTATTTAAGACCCACCAACAAGGATGCTAAACAGTATCACTTGGAATGGTAACTTCTGTGAACACTTGTGATAAGGATTGGACCAAAACCAGCAAACTCCCTCCATCTAAGCCACTGACAGAGTTGTCATATAGCAACTCCTTTTGGACACTGCTAACTTGGGCTTAATTGAAACTGAACACTTACAAAGTTTCAAGTATCAGTCTTGTAAACTACTTGTTAACTCAGTCCAGCTGGTCTCCCTGCATATAGTTTTCTACAACTATGCTTCCATCTTAGTTGTCATTATTCATGAGGCTTCCTGGAAGTGCTGATCCTTGCACTTAACTTCATAATTCATTTTCTCCATTATATTCCATCTGAAATTGCATCTGCCTCTTGTAGATTGATAAACACTGGATCCATCTCCTATGGGCTCCTAAAGTTTTAAAATGGGATTGATTGCTATCATTATTTAAGGAAAATGTACCATACCAATACAGACACACTGCAGAATAAGAAGTTACATATGAGGAAAACATTTTATTTTAAATGAAAACCTTATTCCAGATTTTCAAGACTCTAAGCAAGCACACACAACTTTTAAATATTCTGTTAGTTTTAAAACATAAAAGTACTCATTTTCCATAAACTGGAATTAAACATATTCATATAGTTCTTGTGTGGAAAACAGTATTATAATTCTTTGGTTTAAGGATGATTTTTATGCTGCATAATGAACGAATTACACATTTTAAAGTTGTTTTTCCATTGAGTTTAACAATTTACTCCCTCAAATTAATCTGTGTTGTTTTGATTTTTTGCACCATTGACTCCTTTCTCATCATTTTGCTTTCAACATTGTCAGGTCACAGTACTGTAATAACTAATAATGAAGTCACATGTCCTGACAATTAAATATACTAAACAAAGGCACTTCAAGTTGCAGTTGGTGATTCTTTGACTTTACTGGATCTTATCAGCACTATCCATAGGTAAACAAGCATGTAGAAGAGTTCCAGACACAGAGGTTGGTTGGTTAAGTCACAAATGTGTAAAAGGGATATTCCAGAATAATCACACCAGTTCTGTGTTCTATATGCATGATCCTCTGATTGGTTTAAAGCAGAAACTGTATTTTCATCTGACACTCTCTTTGTTGCAGAATTTCCTGGAGTGAAATGGTATAGTAAAACTTGATAATAAATAACAGTAAAACTATATAGTAATAGTAAAATAGTAGATAGTAGTAGTAGGAAAAAAAGCAGTAGTAAAATATCCTAGATAGTAATAGTAAAATAGTAAACCAAGACAGTAATAGTAAAACTTGATCATAAGATGCAGTGAATGAATTAAAAACAGGGTAAATGGATGGCAGAGAACCAACCATACATGAAATATGCAAAAGCATTTCAATGGCATCTAATTTTTAATATATTACACAGTAGGAAAAATTGGCAGGTTTTACTTGACAGGTAAATTGATGTACCTTTACTGGAGAATCCAACCTAAATTGCTATAGGACTAGTACAACAGAGGACTGGAATATATTCCCTTAAGATTTTGCATTAAGATATATTTCCAAATTGTGGAGAAAGTGAAAAAGAAGAAAAAAACTGTCTAGTGTAAACTATCAAAAGAAACAAAATAAAAACCAAAATACATTTAATAATAGTTCAGTAGAACCACATGCTCTTTTGACTATCAGTGAATCTCATAAAAGGCCTTACAAAACTTTGAATGATATAACACAATCACATATTAGCATTAGACAGTTCAGTGCAAGCCCTGCATGCACTTAAAATGGAAAATGTGTCCTCTCTGAAAGATGAAATTTCATCCTGTCCTGTCTGTATCACAAATAAATACATGAGTAAATATTCAGTAATTGCCATGCAGCAAGAAGGTTACAGAGCAGACAGAATTATCCCTTTTGGTACAGAGGTGGCTTTCCTAGGCCCATAACAAATGCATATGACAATTTGGGAAATATAAATAGGAGATACCATGCTGGATCACATCAGCAGTCCAATGCCCTGTCTCTACAGTAAGTGGCCAGGACCAGATCCTTCAGTGGAATTCGCAAGAAAACCCATAATGGACAATTATTGAATAATTTGCTTGTAGGGGAAGTTTCTTCCTAATCCCAGACAGCTAATGATTGGTTTATGCCCTGAAGCATGAGGGTTCATATATCTCCACCCCCAACCATTTTTATCCTATCTAAGGTATCCCTGGGCGCTCTCATTATCCAAATAAGTGTATAATCCTTTTTGAATCCTACTAAGCTCTTGGGCATAATGATAGCTTGTTGCAGTGAGTTCAACAGGCTAATTATGCATTGTGTAAAAAAGTATTTCTTTTTATCAGTTTTAAATTTGTTTCTTTTCAATTTAATGGATGTCACTTTGTTCTTACAATATGGGGAAGAGTAAATAGGAGCACCCAATTGACCTTCTCCATACCACTAATTATTTTATATCTCTCCATCATGTCCCCACTTATTAATCTCCTCTTTCAATTGAACAGTTCTCATCTTTTAAATCTCTGTTAATATGGAAGTTTCTCCTTGTCTCTGTTCCCTTCTGTTGCCTAACTTTGGGCTGCTTCTGTTTCCACTATATATTTTAAAATGGCATGATCAGAAATGAATACTGTATTCAGGGAGAGTGTGCCCACAATGTGTATAATTGCACAATTGCAATATTGTCATTGTTTTCCATCCTATTCTTTATACATTCTCACATTTTGTTTGCTTTTTTAACCTCCACTGCTCATTGATCAGATGTTTAATTGAGCTGCCCGCAGTGACCCCCAGGTCTTTTTCCCAAGTTGTTACAGTTAATTTAGAACCCAGCAATGTGCATGAGCGATTCAATCTGTTCCTTCCAATATGTATTTTCATATTTGTCAATGCTGAATTTGGCTGCCATTGTGCAGGCTTATTAGGTCTCATTGAACATCTTTGCAGTGTTCCGTAGTGTTGAATAACTCTTTGCTATCCAGAAAGTTTACCACTCTTTTGAATGCACTTTTCCAAATGACAGTATCAACCCAGGACAGTGCTTCTGGCATGCTACCTGTAGTTCGTGGCTGGATATAAGACTACTTTTGATTAAGTATCTGAGTAAGTTACAGAGGTTAGAGTAACTAGAATTTCTAAGAATAAAGCATAAAAGCTAAACCTTACCTTAAGTTATACATTAAATTAACTCTGATTGCCTAATGAGTCCCCGTTTGGACACACATCACAATCACAGTGAATTTCCACATCATGTGCAGATTTTTGTGCAGGCGTAAATGAATAATGGGATCTTATGAGCGTTACAAAGGGATGGAAGTTTGCTGCAGAGCTGTGTGTGAGAATAAGTAACATTCTGTACTGCAGACTGCAAAAGGCGAAGTTGTAGGTTCTCTCTTTCCAGTTTGTATTTGCACTGGTTAATATCTGCCCCCTCTCTGGTGCTTGATCAAGGCAGTCACAACCCACAAGTTAGCAGGAGAAAGCTTCTCTTGTGCAACAGAGACTCAGAAAATATGTCTTCATATACAATTTTTTTCAGTATGTATTGATCTGGATAAATAAGAGCATGTTCGATTTTTTGGAGTGACCTGAACTTATGTTAAGCATTGGACAAATTTAAAATGAAAAAGAAGTTTATACAAGTAAATGTGAGGCTCAGGTTCTTGATTACAAACTTGTACTATCGGTTTAAGCAGAGCACCCAGAAAATTATTTGAAAGGCAGTTTTCTCTGACATGTTTAAGGATGTTCTTTGGAGAGCTGATTTTTTTTTGCACCTGTAGTGTTTTTCCAGAGGAAAACAAATTAATTGCAATAATAAAGCTTGCATTTATTTGTGGCCTTTTGCAATCTGCTCACCATCAGGTTTTTCTGTTCTGCAGCTTATTGACATTTTTAGAGAAGCTACACATAGCATGGTAATATCTCTTCAAACATGATGCTGAATTGAGGGGTCATCATGTTGTGCTGTTAACCTCTCACTTTCATGGGCACCACATTGATATAGAATCTTAGCATACCTATATACCTTTAGTTGTGCTGGTACAAGAGTTGAGGGAGACAGTGGGATTTAAGCACACAGCTTTATCCACTTTGGGATATTCTTGCTTCTTAGCATCTAATTCCATCTGGAATTTGAAGCTCTTCTGTACCATCTGGAAGCTAGTATTTTTACCTTCTCTAAGAAACACCTTTTGCCCCATTTCCCTGAAACATCTAGATGCTGGAAACACTTTAGATGAAGAGGTAAACAGTAGTCTCTTCTGAGGACAGCACTACTCCCACTCTGTATGTCAGTCTACAAAGCATAGATGCACAGCAGGAGCTTTCTATTACTTCCACCACGCCATGGAGCAAGTCATCATAAATCTTATCTCCCCATTCCACAGAAATACATTGTCTCTGCAGCACACCCGAACTCCACTGACCCTGGCACAGACCTGCTCTCTGCCAGCTCTCTGCCTTTGGCCATTGCCAAACTAATGGACTGAGTACATACTGCTCTGACATCCCTAACCATGTTACACAGAACTAACCCAAACAGCACTGAACAAAGGAAAAACCTGGAAACATGGCTTACCTGAACTTCAATCTCAGGAAACTTAAAGCAACAGACATATAAGGCAAAGGAAAGGCTGGTTTAAATGAAAAAATGCTCATAATTAGTTTAAATTAGTCTATTTAATTAAAAGGATCTTGATAAACATTATCATTGAAGGTATAATAAAATAACCAACAGCAGGCTATAAAAACACCTATGTAGAATAACATATGTAACTTCCACTATTGTTTAGAATTAAACAGGCCTACAAGGAAATGTATTTGCTTGCCATAACAATATATAACTTCTTGGTACGCTCACAGTTCTAAATTGCAGTTTTCATGTGCACTAAAAATTAGTTGACCTGTTTCTTAGCAGTAAGTGATAGGGATCATTTCTGACAATTAGCAAGAAAGCAGTATATTAAAAAAGTATCAATTACTAATTACTTCCATTTCATTAAGTGCATTATGTAAACTTAACATTGGGCATTTCTTATAATTGCAATAAGCCTCTTATTTTGTAAAGCATATTCAAAACTGAAAACATCAAAAAATTATTCAGCTCATATGACATCTTTTATATCTGTATCTGCAGAAGTTCCTTGTGGGTAAATATGCACGATAAAGAGAGAATATATAATTATTAAAATTCAGTGGCATATGACAACAGCTCCATTCATCACACTGAAGAGGTAAATTCTATGATAAAATCTCCTTTTGGGTTTTTACATTAAGTGCATTCTCAAATCAGTGTTAGAAATCTACTAATAAGACAATTGATCCTAGAAAGTTATGCGCAACACAGAAAATAGCATTCAAAAAAAATCGGTGCTTATAGGAGCTGAATCCTAGAACAGTTAAACAGTAGTACCAAGCAAATAAAGTGCAAAAAAATACTGAGCAGTTTTCTGTATGCAGTTTAAACTTGTATGCCAGGAATCAGTAAAAAATCTCTTAACAGTACAAATGAATAAGCCATCAGAAACACATCCAACGGGATACTCTTAACAGATACGACCTATTCTTTATGGCAAAGTTAGCCTGAGAACACTTTGAGATTAAACCAAAATTGACTGGAGTCTGTAGCCCCTTTGAATGCACTAGATTAATACTAGACCAGATTTTCTTAGCCAAGAGATTAGCAGACTGCTGCAGGGAAGAACTGAACCTTCTCATAAAAATCTATCTGCTGTCTTTTTACTTTCAGCTAAAACTTCTCTTTTCAAAAAATATTTACAGAAGTTATTTTGCCTTTCTTTGAAGAAATTCAAGTCATCTTTGTAGTTAGATTTTGTTACCCCAAATTTTTGTCAGCTTGCTCATCTGTTCTCTACAGTCATGTCAGTGACAGGAATGGTATTCAGTTTACTGTGTTATAGAAATTGTGAAGTTATAGCATAGGTTTCCATCACTTTTAACAGCAACACTACTGCTATTCATAAGGCAGAGATTTTTTTACTTGCAGAAAAATAGAAAAAATCAGCATTGTCCTGGTAATTATTATAACAAAATTTATACATTAGCAGTGATAACCCTATAGAAAGCAATGGCTTCCAGCCTGGAATGAAATAGAACTATTCAACTACTGATAGATTCTAACATTAAGCAATGATCCTCCATTCAAAAATCCTTTAGTTTCAAAGAACTATTCCTGTTAATACTAGAATAAATAAGACCATAAAAAAGCCTAGTATTCTGATAAACTCCAAATGTGATCACAGAATCATAGTATCACTAAGGTTGGAAAAGACTTCTAAGATCATCAGGTCCAACCGTCAGCCCAACACCACCATGCCTACTAAATTATGTTCTAAAGTGCCACATCTATAAGCTTTTTGAACACTTCCAGCGATGATCATAATATATGATGACTTCTCTATTCAAAAAATATGCCTGTAAACAACTTACTACCCAAGAACACAAAGGTACTTTATTACAAAACACAGTTTAAAAGATTACAAATATACAAAGTCAATGTAATTAAAATTAGTAGTGTGACCAAATAAAACAAAATGGTACGCCAAGACCCTACTTAAAAATGAATATAACACTGATGCAGAGATACAGGATTGACATTACATAAAATGAGTTAGCTACTTACCTACAGAAAAGTTACAGTGCCAAAGGCCATCTGAAATAAAAGGCCTTTTAAGTACAAGGAAAGAAATAATTTGTGGGAAGATTAACTTATTGTATATCTCCCTCAACCAGCTTTTCCTCTCTTTTACCCTGGACTAACACCTACCTGGACAACTGAAACTTTTCATGACCTGCTTTTACCACCCAGTAGCTGTTCTTTTAAGTGGGAAAGTGGGGTAGACACTGTGTTTAAACAAAGAAATTCTGTCTTTCTTCAGGAAAGGACGTTTACATTGTCAGTTCCTAAATCTCCGTTTCTGACTCTATTTAAATGATGTCAGGTAGTTCAAGTTTTAACAAATTTACATACCTAAGAAGTATAATCTAGTTTGGAAAATCACTTAAACTTTAGAACAAAGAAAGATATTCCTTGGAATTAATGAAAAAAAAAAAAGAATAAGTCTTCATTTTCTGCATTATGGCCTCTACTGACAGCGAACAGAATTTCTGTCTAATAGAGAGCTCTAAAGCTGAGCCTGCACTGGATATATACAGTCTGTGAAAACTGTGCTCATCTCATTGGTAGAATGAGTGGCCTGAATAATATCCTGTTATTTATATAGTACTTATTTCTTGAATAAGTGCGTTTCACTGTTTGGTGAACTAGCAAGTTATTTGTGTGTCTGTATACTTATGAAAAATCACTAACATACTGTCCGTTCAGTATTAATTATTACAATTACAGCATCACATCATAAAACAGTCCTGGGAACTTTTTCAGGAGACCAGATGTTCCCACACTCCTTGGTCATCTGCTCACACCATCACTAGGAGTGGAGAACCTGTCCAGGGACCGGGATTTCCGGTAAAGATTCTGCCTGGCTCTGCCAGAATATGTTCTGGATATTTCTACAAATAAACTCAGCAGTCTTGGAAAAGTTAGAGTGAACATTTCTAACCTCTACTATGAACCTATTTCAATGCCCTGAATCATGTATAATGCTTCCAGTATTACTCCCTTCTACTCTCTTCTGTTGTCTAAATCTGTATCTATGCCCCTGAAGAAAGCAGACAGTAATACATCTTCCACCCCTAAGGGAAGGTGGACTAGCTGGCCATGACCACAGTGCATAGCACTTGACCTTGGATCTCTGCTGAGCTCTGTGTGATGCCCTTAAGTCCATAAAACAGAATTATTCTTCCATGTATGTGTCTTAGCTGACAGTAACTGAAACCTGTGAAAGTTTTGTTGGAATATAGCATCGGGGCACAGAAATTAGAGGCTACAGGGCTGCTGGGATGGCGCTGGAGGACTGTTCAGAATGGTGGGAGGCAAGCTTAAGTGTCCTGCCCACACAACCTTGTGGGAGTGTCTCCTTCCATGAGCTATGCCTCAAAGTATGTCCAAGTTTGGCCTCAGAACTGAGCCAGGGAGCAAATTAAATATTGCGTAAGCAGTTAATATTATGATGAATAGTCAAGCTTGCATTTTGGCCCTGGACATAGTCTCTAGCACCAGTGACACTGTGAAGATGAACCTGTAACTGGTCCTGCAAGTGACTGCATACAAGGCTTTGAGTAAAGTACTGTAAAGGAATCAGGGCAAGAAACTTGTTATGGGTGAGTGCCTCAATGCAGACATGGCAAGGTGCAATTTCTGTGATAGATTTATCATGCTGCAGCTCCCACTTGCATTCATATGCATGTATCCTTTTGGAAATGTGATACCAGATGCTGTTTCCTGGCAACAGGCCCAACACCCCCTTTCTCTTAGGTGTGAATTTTGACAACTCCAATTCACTGGAGCCCTAGTTATGTTATCTTTTCTAAATGCTTAGAGACTAAGAAGACCTCTTGCTCTTTCTGCTGTGGACTTAAGTGCTACTTGGGCCAATTTGCAATGCTGCATTTCTCCAAAAATATCTTCTCATATAAGTAGCACAATTATTACCACTACATAGGGAAGGATGGAAATGTTCTGAATCAAACATGGATAACACACGTCCTTTTTCACTGTTGTCAGTCAGAGCTGTTGTTATGCTTGGCATATGTCACATCAATGTATAATAAGTGCCTACGTCAGTCAAATGCATGTTATGTGTAGATCGGATGTCAATCTAATGTTTTGTATTAAAATCAGTGCCACAATACACGCATGACTTTGTAAACATTGCTGGGGCGATTTTAATTTTGAAGAGGTGCAGCTAGTTACAGCTGTCTTTTGCACAATACCTTAAGAACCATTTGAAAAAATAAATTCCAGAGAAGGAACAGTAAAATACCAACGTCACTTCTCTGCTTTTGCTTATGTACCAGGGGGAGGTGGTCTAAACCACCCGCTTCTCCCCATGGTTTGTCTGCTGTTAAGAAAAATACAAAGAAGAAGCTGAGTACCAAAGAACTCGAGAGCAGGAGATCCTGGGACTGGCACTGACTGATACTGCAGGCCCATGTGCAAGCTGTGCCATGCCTAGGTGGGTTCTACGCACATGAATAGGAAAGGTGGAGAGAGGGGCCAGCCCCATATGAGATCTCAGGATTCTCAGGGTTTGGGCAATGTTGTATCTCTTCTTGATTCTGAGGCACCAGATGTTCATAAGGGAAGGCACAGGAAATCCCACTCTATAACCCTGTTATGAAATGCAGGTTGTTTAGAGTTCTTAGGGAAATCCATAAATCATTTTTCTATATTAGCAAGAGATACCATACCAGAGAAAAAGATGCTGGAAATATGACAAGGTGAAGAAGTTGGGGGGAGCAGCTCAGAGAGTACTGGAGTTATCTGCTTTACACACACACAAAAAAAAACCCCCAAACCAACTAACAAAATCATCACGCAAGTGACTGGTTGGAGAGATGTAAGAAAAGTTCACAAATGAGTGCCTCTGTAGATGAAGCTCAGTCGTTCAAAGGGTAGCTATCTTGTACTCTAGCAGTATGCACAGACTCACAACCCCAACAAAAAGGGAGTTAATGGCCTCAAACAGCCTCATGCCAGGGGTTGTGAATGACAGCACTCAGGCTTTTAAAAGGCATAACATACCGTATTAGAATCATAAAAGAATACACACATTTGGCACTAAAAGGATGGCATAAATATTTCTAAATGGCTCCTGGCTTTTGGACAGAGAACACTGTAAAACAGTCTCTTTATCTTTACAAGAAAATATATGCTCATTGAAAAACTGCTGGATTGGGAAAAAAGTGATTTCCTTGCAGTGTTAGAGCCCCAAAGCCTTGGTAGCAATTTTTCATAATTTTGTTAATTTTCACTAATATGACAAGTATGTTACTAATATGATTGTTCTGTTTAAAAACTAATACCACTATTAATATGTTACAGTGATGAATTACTAACAATAATCTATCACGAAGGAAAAATAGCAACATAATTAATGCAGTGTTACTATTGCGCAAAGGCAATTTGTTAACTTGGTGCAAAGCATTTAAAGAAAACTTTATTTTTCATATTTTCTTCCATAATTGCTTTTACCTGCATTTACAGGGGAAAGATCTGCTTGCAAAGAAAGAAACTCAGGACTTGGGTCTTTCTTTTTTTTTTCGGTCCAGAAGATTTGTGTTCTTTGACTGATTTAATCTCAGCCTTATTTTAGGATCTGGATGTTATCTTTTTAGGCAACAGACTTTTACTGCTGTTCTTTGGGATGTTTTTTCTACTCCCTTGTACAACAGTGCAGTTTATTAGGGATCTCTCACGTTGCAACCATATTCTGACAAGGGGATACATTGTCATATTGCATTCATTAAAACACTCCCAGTGTATACATCACAGCTCTTCTACGCACACATTTCAAGTGCAGTCTCAGAGAAGGTAAACTAACATAGAAAACAGATTTGCAAAGGAATTAGTTACTTTCGCATGAATACTTAATCCTCAGATAAGGAGAACAGAGGAAAATGTGCATATTCCTTTTATTTAAGCTTCTTTCTGTACTTCTAAAAATCTGCAACATTCTTTCAAACTTTGTCTGCAAAATAGCCTTTTAAAGTGCCCGTTTCTAGCATGAGTTACTATGTACACTAGATCAGAAAGACGCTCAATTATAATCTTATTATTACAGGCCTTCGCGCACTTTCTCCTGTGATGCTGATGTCACAATCCATTCCTCTACTTAAATCCCCATTCAGACCAGTAAGCAGTCCCCTCCTTAAGATCTACCAACCTTTTCTGTAGCATGCAATAAGCTTACTGCTGACTGCACAGGTAAGAGGTGCAGCCAATATTAACTCAGTCTTAAAACTGCTACATTTTGAACTGCTTGTTCTCAAGACAAGGGACTACCATTTATTCCATTTTCCAACAGTATTATGAGGTCTTCTACGCCTGTGCTCATTACACAGTAGTGTGATGTAATAGCTAATTATAAAATAAATCATTAACAGCTTTATAAAGGAAGAGGAAATACTATCATACTGGTCTGGTATGGTTTTCCGTAACTTCCCACAGCTGTGAATTACTGCCTGAGAAGCAAGAGGCTGGAAAATCTGGACAGTCTGACTGGTGCTACACTGTCAGCAGTTATTGAAATACTGTAGGATCTATTATAGGATCGACTTTATCATATACACGTATGCTGTGATAAAAAATATTATCTTAGTTACATTTATGTAATATTACCAGTAGCTCTGCCATGTTCTACTGGGCTGTGCAACGTAGTAAAAAAGCTGAATAGCAAAAATCCTCAAGGAAACAAAAGTTTGACTTGGTAGAAACATTTCTCAGTTGCTCAGCTGGACTTATACAATGAAATTCATGTTAGATGAAGAACTGCATATTTTTTTAAAAACTGATGAATAGAGAAATGAAAATTTAAGCTATTGAATATAATCTAATTTAATAAAAATCTGCTTGTCATTCTCTCTTCTTTGTAGCTGCAAAGGCTAACACAGCACTGCTTGAATATTCACAAAAATCCACAAAACAAAAAAAATGTGCAAACCTTATTTTTCAAAGCATAACAAAGAGTTTCGCCCTATTTAATATCACATAAAAATTGGTGTCACTGTTCAGTGAGCCATATGTAAGGATGCAGTAAAAATACCCTTGTGAATCCACAATGCCTCATTTTCACAAAGTTTTATGCTGAAATAATTCATTTTTAAAGGAATGTAAGGCAACAACTTCCTAAAGTCACGTCTCAAATGCTCTGGCATGTCCTCTAAAAAGCTAGTGGAATGAAGGCAAGATCTGAAATGAGTACAGCATGATGCCACCATTTGGAACCACAACAAAATTATTTCTATCTTCACTCTCATTTAAAAAAAAAAAACCCAAAGCCTAAGAGCCGAGTATAGATTAAATACTGTAATTCAAATCTGGCTGAGAAGCTGCGAACTTTTATGCCAAGTTCTTGCCTGAAATGAATTTAAATGGCCACAACTATAAATTCCACAAAGAGGAGATAGCAATGAAATCCTAGCAGAGAAATAAAAATAGGATCGTAAGCAAATAGCATAGGCTAGGAAACTGAAGAAAACTCAGAAGAAAAAGAAACTCAAACTTCTGTTTAAAATTACAAGAAAAAAGTAGGACAACAGGGCTGGGGTCACTGTGAAAAAATGATAGTATCTGTTTCAGTAGAAGGGATACAGGACTCATGTCAAACTGTAAGGGGCCTCAGAGTTGCCAAGCTATCCAGTGCAATTCCGAGGCCTGCGTGGTAGTTTGTCCGCTCTGATTCACCAGTAGCCATCACCCAGTCAATTTCTCAGTATTTCATTGTAAAACAGTTTACACATAACTGTGTGGTTCTGAAATGGCGACTTATAACACAACTTTGTATTATTGACTGAATGAGTCTCTGCCAGTGTAATATACACATATTCTCCTTTTCTGTTATTTTTCCCTGTGCTCCTCATCCCAAGAACTAAGAATGGCTTTACAAGGGATTAGTGGGACTTAGGGTGGGTTTGGGGCCCAAACTGGTGATCTCTTTGCAGAATGAGGCACAATCCTGCACAAGTTGTTGGTTTATTTTCCAAGCAGAGGCTTATTTTCCAAGCAGAGGCGGTTGGCTGTAGGAATGGCAACCATTATCGTACTAACAGTCTCGGGGGAAAATGTATTGGGAACTTGTTTGATGATTGGCATGCTGTCACTAAGCATTTTATCTTCACTGTGTAACAGTGTAAGTAAATCACCTTATTTTTCTATACAATGATTTTTTAAATTGTCTTTGTGGTATTGCGCCTTCTACACATCAGCAGCAAAGATAACTCTTAAGATGCCCTACATTTTGTAGCTTTAGAGGACCCCCTAGAAATGAATGATGGTTAAACAAGTATTCAGGAGGGAGCAGGAGGCAGTGCAAATAACAGGCAGTAACAAAATAGAAGCCAGGAAGAATTTCTAGTGTCTTCAACGCAGTTCCTCAGGCTGTGGTGCTTAAAACTCCTTGCTTGCCTCGTGGGAGATGTGGAGCGCCAGGTTCTTCCTGGGTAGCTGATGTGTTTGGCACCACAACTCAGACTCCTGCATCCTCCCAGGACACTTCCACAAGAGTCCTGGGAAGTTGTGATCTGATGGGATCAGATCTGTGAAAAGGGATTTATGGACACCAATAGCATTCGAGTCTTTTTCAGGTAGTACGGACATAGGAAATAGAATATTTTCAAACAGAGAAACGTGCTGTGCAGGCAGGGATGCAAATGGAACATTTCTTGGCCATACTAGTGCTTGCGGTATATTTCCTATAACAAAAATATGTCTGTATTTCCTGACGCAGAATCCTTACATGATAACAATAACAACAAGCTTGCTTTCACTGGGAGCTTGGCTTTTCAGGAAACACTGTGAAGAAACTTAGATCTGGAAGTTTCCATGTGTCTCCCACCCCAGGCGCCGCTGATGCTCCAGGACAAGCCCTGCCTGCCTCGGCCAGGGCAGCGAGCAGGGACGCTCAGTCCTGGCCCCCCAAGAGCCGCGGCGGCAGCGCGGAGGGAAAACCGCAACCCCCAAACTCACGGGAACGACGATGCCCGCATCTCCCCCCCGCAAAATACATAAATATATATTATACATAAATATGCGTACAGCTAGCAGTTGTTAAATGCCGCTACTAAATAACAACCCTCTAAACAAAACCCGACACCCCCCACAAGCCATAATGATGATGATGATGATGACGGGAAGGGGGGGGAAATAAATAAATAAAGGCGAGCGGGAGCCGGCGAGGGAGAGGGAGGCAGGTTCAATTATCTAAACAAAGAAATCATGGCGGAGTGTTTACATTTGGCAGCCCAAAGACTGTTGGATTACGGAGCCCCCCCCTCCCCAAGCCCACCCGTGCCCCCCCGGTGCAGCTGCCGGAGCCCGCCCGCCGACACCTCGCCGCGGCCCCGGTAAGTGCGGAGCTTGCGGCGGCCGGACCCGCGCCCCAGAGCCCTCGGCGGTGTCTGTGTGTGTCTGTGTGTGCGTGTGGGTGTGTGCGGGGGGGGCGGCTGGATGCCTGCGGGCTGCGCGCCGGGCAGGGGCAGCGCGTCCCCGCGGCCGCCGAGCCGCCTCCCCGCCCCGGGGTCACGGCGCTCAGCGCCGGCTCCGCCCCCGCCCTGCCCCGCCGGCCGCCCGGGGAGCGGGGCTGCGCTGCTGCCCCTGCGCCCGGAGTGAGCGGCGGAGCCGGGGGGGCGAAGGGGTCTGTGCGGCTGCCGCTCCCGCTGCCCCAGAGGCGCAGCGCAGGGCGAGCGGTGGGAACAGAGGGGGCGGGGGGGAACTGGCTTGGCACCGAGACCCTCTCCCCAAAACACCCGCACACCCACGGACAGATGCCCTCCCCCTCAAACGCCCTTTCCCCCAAACGCCCCTTTCCCCGGCACATGCTCTCATCCCTACATGCCCTCAGCCTCAAACACCCTCACCTTCATGGGTTCCCAAACACTGTTCCAGTTTCCCCTCACTCCCAAATGCCCTGCCTTCTGTACACCTTTAGACCCAAATAACATCCTCGATGTTCCTTGCACCAAAACATCCTCATTCCTAAATGCTTCCCCCGCTCCCACTCCCTCCCTAAACTCCTCTTGCCTCCAACTTCCCTCAACCAAGTGAGGGGTTTAGCTGCTTTTGGTGTTCCTCAGACACCCCCCCCCCCAACCTCCCCAGCCCCCTGGGCCCTATGAAACAGCCAGAAAGGCACCTGGGTCCCTCCCCCTGCCAACAAGCAGCCCCCAGACTGCTGATACGACACTTCAGCTCCTTACAGGCCACCGCTGTGAAATGTGGAAATGACCTTTTCAAGCTGGCTACAAGTTTTGCTCCCATGTGTCCATCAAAAAATCCCCTGGCCTCAGACACATCTCAGTGCTAGAAAGCTGTGAAACTAAGTTGGCACCTCTGCCCTCCTGGATCTGGCTAACAGGCAGTGGCTTCTCTCTGGTTTCATGGTACAGGCACACGGGTTGCATGTGCTGCACTGTGCTAATCCTTGCGTTGGTGTGTTGGGGAGATGGCAACGTTCGTGTGTCTCTGCCAGGGTTTTGCAGGCTGTTCTGTCAGGGTAGAGGCTGGGAGCAGAAAGGCCAGCAAAATGACTAACTGTGGGAGTAGGACATACGGGCTGGGGAAAACAGTTGTCTGGGTCCATACTACTTCTGACACTGTGTATATTTCTGTGGCTGTTTCCGCGGGTCCCAAATTCAGAGTGCTTTAAGCTGTGTGAGATTGAGAGAGGTAGAAAAGCTCCATCTTTATTTGTCTTTGAAGTGCTCGACTTAAAATGTCTGTGGAGGTCAGACTTATGAATGAAAGAAAAATCCTTTATATTGTAGAGTTATCAGGCTCTGTAAAACGAAAAAGGGGGTTGGGACTCTGGGAGTTTCCACTTCTCATGGTCATCCAATGTCTCTTCCAAGGGAGTAGGTGTCACAGTTGTTTATTGATGCAGTGTTGAGAAGCCTGTGTTCCTATCAATGCCGTGGTGGTGCACTGAAACAATGACAAAAGCAGAAATGTGGAGATGCTTATCTGTGACACTGTTGGGTATGCTCTTACAAGGGCTGAGGGTTTGATTCTCCTGTGTGACTGTCTCTTCACTGGGTTTGTGGGAGTGCACAAAGCACTAAGGCAGCGTCGGAGTGGCCTGCAAGCCCTGCCTGTTACACAAGATCCATCTCTGCCGACAGACCCTCAGCAGCTGTCTTGCATTACCAGGTGCTGCGGTGACAAGTCGCATCGCAAAGTTACCAAGCACGGTTTAGCACTAAGTATTATATCATGCAAAATTTTGGCTCTGAAGACATCAGTAAAGAAAATTATATTTCCCTTGGTCATTGCTCTAAGTCTTATTTTTCCTTTTCTGTCTTTATTCCTTCCTCTCTGCAGCTGCATTCCCCTACATCCACACTTAGGCCAGGCTTTTCTGGGTTTATACTTTCTGTGGATAAAAGGCCTGTTGAGGAAATTCCCCATACACTTCGATTTTTTGCCACTTTGCTTCCTGCTTGAACTATAAGTCTCTGAAGGTCTGAGGCTGTTTTCTCAAGGAAAGCTCTTAATTTAAGTGGCCTGTTAACTGTTAATTGCTGTGCTGTTCTAGCTATTTACCTGAATATCATGTCAAACCTGCTGTTCTGGTCTGGAGGCTACACTGGTTATCTGCTCTGATCTCTAAACTGCTGCTGCTTTCTGCTGTGTTATTAAAGATCAAGGTAATATTTTTTTCTAAAGCAAACTGACATTGCCTTAGATTTAAGGATTTTACTGTGCAAGCTGTCCTACTTGAAACTGCTTATACAATAATCTCAATTTTACAGCTGGTAAAAAGAGACTTAGTATTCAAAGAATTTTGTTGTTTCCCGTTCTTCAGTGTGAATGTGTTTAAGGGATAAAACAACTTGAAGCTGGACTAAACAATGAGGAGTAGATGGAACAGAATTAGGTGGGGGCTCCTGCTTATCAAACAATGAACATTGGTATGTTCAGTGTAAGCAAAGCTTGAACTTTTAATGCAAGCTTACCATGCCTGACTGGAAGTTTGGAGAAGGTCATGTTATCTCCAGGGTTGTCTTGAGATCTGTGCAGTTATTGCAACGGTGGCAATACCAGTGAAATTACATCCCTAGAAACCATTTCTTTCATTTTTGTAGTTTGTAAAGTTAGGTTCTGCTTTCTGGTAATTAACTTTATAAAATCAATCCTATTTTGTCTATTTGATTGGGATTGTCACAGAGAAATGATAAAAAAATGCTGGCAGAATGGATATCATTTTGTCTTAGACTGAAGAGGGTATTAACAGGGCCAGTTCCCTCTTGGTGTGTGAGTGTACTTTTTTGATTAATGAGAGTTCAATCGGGTATTGAGAGAAGAAGAGACCTCTCAAATGACGCTGAATCTGTTTCCCCAGTATGTAATAGAATGAAACTCTCAGGCTGTTGCTGGACAGTAAGATATTATGACATGAATATATATTTTGGAGCTCTGCACAAAATGAGGATTTCATGCATAGGCAACACAGTGTGACAAGTCATATCCTGTGTGACCTTGTGCTTACAGTATAAAGTTGTGTAATAATGTATTCTGCTAAATTAATACACAGAATAAATAGAACATACCTAATTTTTGTGCTAATAATGGTACTTTTCAATTCTAAGGACCTTTTATGCTAAGACCTCAAAATAAATTGCAGGTAGGAGTAAGCCAAGCTTCCCAACACCATTGTGAATTTTTGTATTATCGTCTGGAGACTTGTTGGAAGGCATCTTTATTACTGTTATTTAATTAGGCATCTTATTACTGTTATTTAATTTTTTTCATTATTGTCTGATTTGCTTACTTACTGATACTCTTCTCTGTCCTAATAATAATAAAATGTCATCTTGTGAAACTGAAAGAAAAGAAATACTTCAGTTTCAGCCACAAGAATGGACAGATCTGTCAAGGCTAACAGCAAAAATAATACTGACTTTGATTCCTTAAGGAGTTAGCAGAGATTTTGCCAGTAGGTTGTATTTTATGTGGCTGGAACATAAAGTAAATTCAGGATCACTGTGATGTGTGGTTCATCCTATGTTGTAACTGTAGGTGAAAGGCTGATAAGTCTTTACAAAGAGGTTAGCTGAGGGAACAAAAGGCACCTAAATTATTTTGTTAATTCAAATCACAAAGGGTAGGATTTTGAAAAGTGCTGATTGCTGGCTTAGTTCTACTGTCATTAATGTCAGAGGTAAAAATGTTGTTTACTCCAATGAAAGAAGATTTAGGCCACTGATGAGTGCTTTTGTACGTAATCCTGTCCTTTATGTCCTTGTGAGTTTACTCTTGCATTCCTGAAACTCCAGTATGTGTTCCTTATAAACTTCATCACAGTCCTACCACTGTATGTGGAGTCAAGGAACATTTCTGGGATAAGAATCCAGCTCTTAATGTTCTTCAGTAGCTTTTTTTCCATTGATGCCAGTGAGGTTTTACGGACAGTCAATTAGTATAGAATTTATTCTAACTTATTAATACATATTTACAACCTTAATTCCAGTTTAACAGAATGTTTTGTGGTGGAACATTTACAGAAAGAGCATGTGGAAAAATTATCACTGCATGTATTGAGCACAAAGAAAGCATCCCTATACTGCTGTTTAGAAGCAACTGACAAAACAGAACATATTACAAGAAACTATCTTTTTCATTAAGTCTGCACAAAATGAGGATTTAACGCATGGGCAGCCCAGTCAGTCCCAGCGGTTTAGCGCCCATAATCCCACCTTGAAAATGGCTTCACAGTAATAATTATACAAAATGGACAGTGCTTCCAATTTTGTCATGTCTACTTCACACGCAACTAACTGCTGACACAGAAGGCAAGATCTTATTTTATAAGCCGCCTAGTTCCAGAAGTGCAGCTATGTTAACCTTCCCATAAGGTTTCCGGGCTTACACTGACAACTTCCCACTTTGCCTTATTTTGCCACAATAATGCAGAGCATGTGTGGCAGCAACCCTCACTTTGGCATGCTCAGGCTACCCCTGGACATTAAGATACTATGACATGAATATATATTTGTGAGCTTTGCACAAAATGAGGATTTCACGCATAAGCAACATAGTGTGACGAGTAGTATCCGGCATGACCTTGCAAATGCAGGCTGAGCTCCAGAATAAACAGCTCAAAAGAACAAGGAATGTAGCAGATTCTTGGGTTCTGCGAGAAAATCTGATGGTTTGGTTTCAAACTCGCAGTGAGTAGCCTACAACTCTTCCTACAAGTTCCTAAAACTTAAACTGCTTTATGCAAGTGGTGAAGTACTCAGAGAACAAGAAAGGCAGAGTTATTATCACAGGAAATCCATAATCATCAGTGGAACTCACCACAGATAGCTGAAAGTCCTCTTCATGACCGTAGATTTCAAAGCTCCGGGGTTCCATATGTGGAGTGCTGTATCTCGTTTTAACAGGACTGTGTTTGTCATTTGTTTAGGCTGTATTTCCTATCTCATGTACGCTTTTGTGTCAGTTTTTTTTCTCTTGCTAAATGATTGATAAGCTTCAATTAAGCAGGTTTTTTCTGCCTTTCAAAAATAAACAGTGTGACCTTTTTAAAGCTGAAAAAAACATATATTTTAGTGATACCTATAGGAAGGTAGGAAAGTGTCTCACGCACCTCTCTCCCTCACGGTTAAGAACCGTCTGGTGCAATGTGGCTGCTTGTCAGAGCTGGCCTTGGTTATGGGCAGCCAGACCCCTGGGTAGGGATAAGGAAGGAGGTGGCAGAGCTTGTTGGTGCAGCCAGAGCCCTGACATATAATGGACCATACTGATGTTGCCCATAATATAAATATTATTTATGCACAGGTAGTGGATCACTGGAGTTATGTTTTCTTTAAGGTTGTCTTTGAGCAGATAGTGTTATTGTACACTCTTGTTCAGGGAAACTAAAATAAAACGGGGTCTTGAAATATGCATTTCATCCTCATACCATCAAAGATGCGTATTATTCAGTGTATTTTTGAGTTCTTTATTGTTTAAAGTTTTAGTGGGTTTCATTGCGTTTTTGGGCATAAAACTGAGTCTGAGGTTACAGGCTTGTGGTTAGTTCTGGAGCATAAAGCCCTGTAGAAGCAAGATAGAAAAGGATCTCAACAGGCCACCTTCCTTTCTTGAAGTCAAGGTAGCTGTGCCATTATTTGTGAAAGTTTGTTCACTCCATTCTTAAAAATGTTCTGCAACAAAGGTGTTGCAGTCTTCCTGGACAACCCATTGACCTAAATCTGTCTTGCTGTATTGACTTCGATTACCACTTGTCCTGTCTAAACTGGACATAAAGAAGAGCCTATTCACTTGTCTCTGTCTTTTCATGTATCCAAAAATCGTTATTGTGTCCCTGCCAGTCATCTCCTCTTGGGACTGAGCAATCCCAGTTTCTTTCGCTGTTCCTCAGAAGTCAAGTTCCATACTTGCTTTGGTTAGTCCAGACTCATCCTGAAAGGTTGAGCTGACAGCTGGACTCAGTCTCACTCCAGCTAATGCCTTACCAACTCTCATTACGATGGAAATTAGTTTGGTTTTATCAGTGCTCTTGTTTAAACATCCCAATGTCATGTGTTCTGTTTAGGTTCATTTCTTAGGACTTTATTATTACATGATGCTTGTATATTATCAAGAAAGTGGCATTAGTGAGAATGAGTAATATGCATCTTAATATGGCAATATACCTCATTTGTATGATATTTTTACTTTTATGAGTTTTATTTTTTCTCTTCCTTCCCCTTTTTCTAGCTGAGGAGATCATTTTAGGTAAATGACAGTACCATTTCTATTTCCAGTGTAAGGAGAGGATTGTTTGAAGTATAAGAGTCTCATCCTGTATAACTGTCCTATATATTTACAAGAATAAGTTGTTCTGCTTTTGCTTTTGCTGTTGTCTATTAGGAAAATCTTACCTAAATGTTAGAATTATTGATATATAGTTGCAGACACAGCATATCCTAGACTCGGTGCATACATTTTGGCCTAGGAATACATTCATTTTGCTTCCAAAAAGCATTCTATAAAGTATAATATATTTGATAATATTTCTTAAATTGTGAAGTCTTTGAGGTAGGGATATTCATAAATGTTTGCAGAGCACCTAGCATTCATCTCGCGATTGAGGCCTATGGATAGTCTAAAAACATGAATATTTAATGGTAATGGTAATTATCCTTTTTTTCAGAATAATAACATCTTTGAAGTTCCATCTTAGGTGAGTGAGACTCCCTTAGTAATTTTTTGCTCCACTGCTTTGAAGGATATTCTCTTGTTGTTGGAAGCATTTCTGGAATTCATAGTTTTGTATGATGCATTGCAAAAATGCGACACTTCATAGTCTATAGAACTGTCTGCTCCAACTTGTGTCCTGCTTAAGATGCATGGAAATGAGAATGCAGGTGTCATGAATTAGTTTATATTGTGTATGTTTCTGCCTTAGTGTTTTAATTCAGACCAAGAATGCTGTTTGGAAGGGATCAGGCCCATTTCCAGCACTCAGATTCTCGTTATGGGATGGTCTCCCAGAACCTAACCTGGATTCCTCTAGAATTAAACTGCACCGGAAAGTGTTGTGTAGGTGCATGCATAATGTGCTCTAGCAACTTGGGAGTATTCCTTCCATGGGACCAGTCCAGGACTAGGCTGTTGTAAAGCACCTGAAAAGTATGTAATAAGGACAGTGGGTCCTTCGCACTGTTTTGCTTTACAGTTCATCTCATTTCCTTATCTGCTAAAGTAGACATGGTCCTTGATTTCAGAGCTGAGAAACCATTAGGAATTAAACTCCTCATGTTGCATTATACTAAGTTCACTGCTTTACTGAAAAATCTCCAAGGAATATTCTATTGGGTACCAACCCCTAACCACAGTTAAATATACTGTACTTTATTAAAACCGTGGAAGAAATGACAGAAGGGTTTTCCTTTAACTGTATTTATGAATTTTTGTGGAAAAGTCCAATTAATGGAACTATTTGTGTTGTCCTCTGATTGATTTTCAGTTGATGACTCTGTGCTAAGATACCTAGTAAAGGAAAGGCTTTACTATACAGTGTTGCAGCTGAGGAGAGAGTTACTTTAAGTGACCTGTGAAAACTTGACAGAACGTTGACTAGATGGTATCCATTTGAAAATGGCTGTCATGATGTATTGACAACAGCACTAGCAAATAAATAATACATATTTTTAAAATTTCTGTAATTACATGTTTACCCTATAGGCCAGAACAGCTCTGTCCCAAGGAACTGTTGCAGTCTGACTAAATAATACATGTTTTAAAGTCCATAATTACATATTTAAACGATAGACTATCGAGGAAATAATGCACATTTTAAAAAGTCCATAATTACATATTTACATGATAGTCTGTAAATTCTGTAATTACTTATTTACACAATAGACCATAGCAGCTGTTACAGTCTATTATGGTAACTCTCATAGAATTATATTATGGATGTTTTTATAACTTAAAAAATAAGTATATTTAACCAGAAAATTGTATTGTTAGTCTTAAAAAGAAACCCACAAACCCTAAGATAAGAAAATCTGCGTAAAAGAAAAAATTAAGGTGAGATAGAGAAGTTTGTATCTCTTCAGTGATAAATGTCTTTTGTTAGCATGAGTAGCTTAGGATTTTTCATTAATTTCAGAATTTCTTTATTTAGGGAGCTGAAAGATGAACATGCAGCATTATATGATTATACTTTCCTTATTGTCATGTAGACATTCAATTTGGATAAGCATTTGGGATTCTTAAAACTCTTTAGTTCCCATTCTGCTCTTATTAAAATCAGTGATAAAACTCCCATCAACCCTGGTTTCAGAAATCATTTATATCGAGGACAGCACTTAAACAGGTACTTGAAATCAATGGCACTTAAGCATCTTTTAAAAATAAGCACATACTTAAGGACTCTCATGAATTCTGATGGACCGAAACATATGATTAAATGCTTTCCCGAATTGGGATACTGCATTCCATGGAGGCAGAATTGGAACCTTTCACATACATGACTTACTGGTGGTCCACAGATTTGTTATTGTTGGTGATGTGTCTTCTCCCCATGGAAAAGCTTTTTTAGCATGTTTAACTACAGACATACGTGTGTAAGAATCAGTGCTACGGCAAATATGTTGCTGCTTCTTTGTTCTTTGTGGATATTCATGGATTGAGAATTCATCCAATGTTTTCCATAGCTCAGCTGCTGAATTTATTCCTCATGTTAAAGACTGGATCAATACACCTAAATGAGACTTCTGTCCATAATTACTACTAAATAGCAAGGCTAAATCAAGTAAGTCAGAATCTGACATTTAGCTCTGCCGGACCTTATGCATTTAGTAACGAAACAGAATAGGAGAGAAACCTTTGATCTTCACTGTTAGTTTCATTAGAACATTTGAGTTAAGAGAATTTGGACTGTCGGGAGCTTCATTTATAGACATGCCTTAAATGTAATGGAATATGCAAGTATGTTTTAACAATGGTTTGAGGCCAAGGCGTTCAACTGCACTATATAGACCGGTCACATATTTTGATTGAAAGCGCTGGGAAAAGAGCTGAAGGTTTTGTCTCTCCGTGGCAAAGAACAGTATAGCGCCAAATATAGTGAAGAACTGTCTATTCAGAAATCAAGCAGCTGTTTTATCAAGTGCAGTATGCAGAAACTGATTTGTGCAGAGAAAGAAAAGCCTCAATAAGGTATACTTCTGATATTTTTAGCTATGAATCTTCTCTGATGTTGTTAGTGAGACCTGCTTGCACATATGTAAATTTGGCTAAATGACCTGGAACTTCAAAGGGCAAAGGGAAAGTCAGAATCAGTCCTTTGTTAAAAGTATAAAGATGGTAAATATGATTACACAGCAGGAGCCTAATTCTTGTCTCTTGCATGATGCTTTTTGCCTGTGTAAAATAGACTAACACATTGCCTGACTGGTTAGTCTTTGAAACCAGCAAATGAAAAATAAGAGTGAATCACATGTATTAGAGAACCACATGTGAGAGCAGTTACTTCAGGTTATTATATTTAAATGATTTAAATGTAAAAGCTTCTTCGTTCATTTTTTTTTTAATTCTCCACAACAAATCCTTGCATTTGAGGGGTTAAAACCAGAAGATCTCTCTCTCGTTGGACAGCCCTGTAGCACTCTGTGCAATGAGAATAATCAATCCTCTTCATATAAGTGCTATCCCTGTGAAACTGTCAAGGTCAGTTTCTGTGTTATTTTTCTACTCTGTTTGCCATTAAAAAATGTACACATAAACATTTGCTGGTTTTGTAACACTTCCAAGCTTTACACTTGCGTTTACATATAGGAGTTCTCATCTTTTACATGTGTAGCTTAATTCTATGAGTTACTCAGATTGTTTGAAAGTTTTGCAAATCCTCAGTTTTTCACCAGGTGAATGTTCAGAATTTTCACTTCTCCCAACCTTTTCTTTTTTTTCTACAACATCCATCCTTGCCAGGCAGGCGTGTTACATGCCAGAAATTCTGTTATGTATTATTGCTAGGTAAAGATTTTTTGGCAGTTCTCAAATAAGTCTGACCTGAGGTTGAATATATCCAGAAGCACACAATATAAATTTATACAAATAAACCAGATGTGTTGCACAACATAAGCTGTATAAAGGAAAAGCTATATTTACATGTTTTTTTTGGGCACAAACCAGCTTATTTTAGCGTGAAAAATCCCACTGGATAGCCTGCACGGGGAATATTACATGAAGAAGGCAGGCAGATTCCAGCACATTATATTTGACAATAAGATGTACTTTCCACTTGTAATTTTGTTAATTGGCAGAAGTAATTCAAATTCATCAATTATCAATAAGTAATTCTATCAGCAGTGTTTCCAAGAAAAGTTAAGATTGCAGTTGGATTGACACAATACTTTCTCCTTCAGAGGCAGAGTAA